>NC_083427.1:981210-1102263 GCF_020745735.1 Hemiscyllium ocellatum
TTTTGAAGGTTCGTCCCTTCACGCTGAGGATATGCCCTCGTATTGAAGCTGTTGTGCGAGGGAAATTATCTTCTGCTCATACACTGTATACAGTTTTATCAGTATTCAGTAAGATTCAATGACACTCCACCCTTATTCTTCGAAACTGCATTGCGCTCAAAGGCAGAATCTTCAACTGATCTTCATAAGATAAGCCTGGTATCCAGTGGATCATTTTTGTAAAGCCTCTGTGGACTCCCTCCAATGCCACACGTCCTTCTTTAGACAGGAGTCCAAAACTGCCCACAATATTCCAAATGTGCTCCTAATGGACCCTTATACCCTTGTCCCTCAAACTATCATTGTATAATCTGTGACGTTGGCAACAATGCCCTCAGTTCCTTCGTTTAGATCTTTTATGAATAAAGTAAATAGTTGTGGTCCCAACGCTGACCCTGCAGAAATCCAGTAGTCACTGGCTACCATCCTGAAAATGACCTCCCTATCTCCACATTTTTCTTCTGACATCAGCCAATTCGCCACTTATGTCAGTGAGTTATGCCAAACACTATGGCTCTTATTTTATTTAGCAGGTCTCCATGCTTGTCAAAATCAAAGTACATCGTGTTTACTGGGTCTCCTTTGTCTTACTTGATGGTTGCCTCCTCAAATAATTTTTTTTTCAGATTTGTAAGGCATGGCTTCCATTGACGAAGCTGAAACAACCCTATTTTATCATCACACGCAAGTATTCTGCAATCTTACGTTGAATAATGGACATGAAAATCTTACTAACGACCGAGGTTAGGCTAATCAGCATAAATGTCACAGCTTTTGAGTTAAATAATTCGTTGCAAGAAACTGGACATTAACAGATTACCATTTATCTCTTTCTTAGATAAGCTTTCTTAGAGAAGCAATATAAAATGACAAAGCCATTATAGCGTTAATTAGAACAAAGAACAAAGAAAATTTACAGTCCAGGAACAGGCCCTTCAGCTCTTACCCTGAGCTGATCCAAATCTATTGTCTAAACCTGTCGGCCAATTCCTAAGCATCGGTATCCCCCTGCTCCCCACCTACTCACGCATCTGTCCAGACACATCTTAAATGAATCTACCACGCTTGCCTCTATCACCTCTGCCAGCAATGCGTTCCAGACACCCACTGCCCTCTGTAAAAGTACTTGCCGCGTGTATCCCCCTTAAACATTTCAGCTCTCTCCTTGAAAGCATGACCTCTCGTATAGGAAAAACCTTGCCTTTATCTATCCTGTCTATACCCTTCATGACTTTGTAAACCTCAATCAGGTCCCCCATCAATTTCCTTTTTTCTAATGAAAACAATCCGAACGTTCTCAACCTCTCTTCATACCTAGAACCATACCAGGCAACATTCTCGTAAACCTTCTCTGCACCCTTGCTGATATATCTTCTTTCAACCAAGTCTCTATGATTGCAATACGTCATTCTCACAGGCACCAATACAAGTCCTAAGTTTATCTACCTTACACACAATACTCTTTGCATTAATGTAGATACACTTCAGGCCACCAGTTCTTTTGCATTCATCTGTTATCTGCCTACTCTTCCACTTATTAATGTTACCTTTATGATCTTACATCACTAGTATCTGCATCACTGTCTAATTGTCTTCTCTTCTGGTTTCCACCACGCCTGGCACATTCGTTTAAAACCTTCCCAACAGTACTAGCAAAAACTCCCCCAAAGACATTTGTTCCAGTCTGTTTCAGACGTAGACCGTCCATTTTGTAATAGTCCCACCATCCCCAGAACCGGTCCCAATGCCCAACAGATCTGAACCCCCTCCCTCCTACACCAACCCTCAAGCCACGTGTTTATCCTGCCTATTTTTCATTTCTACGCTGGCTATCAATTGACATGTGCCTTGTGTAGTTTCAGAATACTCTCCTGAATCATTGGAAACAACGGATCAGACGAAATTCGATAGAAGGCTGATTTTTCAGACTTGGTTTAATTAAGAAGCTGTTATTGAGGAGAACTCGGCAAATAATAAGTGAATACCATAAAATGAATCATTGCGATCCAAGATAAAAGTTAAGACACACGAATCAGTAATAATATTGATTATTATCATGATGTTAATAAAGTAAAACATTCTCACATGCAGAAAAATCTGGCTGTCAGAATGCATAAACCACAGACGGCTGAGAGCCTCTTATGGACATCAATCAAGGAAGTTAAATGAAATCTATGTGTTTTTGTGACAGCACTGCACTGCAACAGTATAACAGCTTCTGTTGTACAGGGCATTGCTAAGGTAAACATCAGATATATATTGGACAGTGTTGGTCACTGTGCTTATGGAAATGTTAATGAGAAAGAAGAGAAAACAGGGGAGAGAGGCGAGGTCTGTACATTCTGGAGTTAAGCAGAGACAGAAGTCACTTAAGTGAAGCATATGGAGTGCTGAGGAAAATAGGTGGGGTCAATGATGAAAGATTGTTTCCTTTTTTGGGAGAATAGAGAAAAAATATCATAGTTTTAATACAAGGACTCGACCATTTCAGACAGACATGAAAGAGAAATAATTGCTTATATATTTGTGAGTCTTTGTAATGCTCTTCCACAAAGACAGAGAAATCAGAACGGTATTAAATATTTACAAGGAAAGGTAAATAAATTTTTGATTTCAAGTGGATGGAACATTATTCAGTATGAAGGCATGTGGAGCTGAGGCAAATTTCAGATCAGCCATCATCTTCTTGAATGCTGTAACAGGGCTAGAAATGCTGCGCAGGGTGTGGGGGGCATTCTTGTTGCCTCTTCTGAAGATATAAACGGATAATAATCAGGAACAAATTAGATATTACTCAGTTTCAGCCAAGCAGCCTCAAAAACTTCGATTCCCTCCACTCCACCTCCACATGGCAAACAGCATGCGATGATGCTGAATGTGTTTGCATTTAAAACGGGCACATAGACTACACTGAAAACGCTAAACAACGCTAGCAGTATCTGAGAAGAGCAGAAAAAAAGTTAAGACTTCACGCCATGTGTTTTAATCGGAGCCATCTGATGAAATATCATGATATGAAACTCCAACCCTGGTAAAAGTTTTCACAAAATCATAACGCTGTCTGTGAGGGTTGTGCCTGCTTCCCCAGGCAAAGATTTTACATTTAAACGTATATGCACGGCTCCTGTTTCCAGTTTATGCAATCTCTCGAAGTTCTCTTCTCTATACAAACATGTTCCGGCTGTTCATAATTCAAATGCACTAAATATGGACCAACAATTGCAGTGCTTTGAAAAAACAAAGCTCATTTCCAATGTAATCATCATATTAATATTTCCACGTTAGTCAACATTCTGTACAATCGTTGGTGCAAGCTTTGAAATCACAGCACACAAACTCTTTGGTGGAGTCAAAAGCTGATCTGTGATATCGTGTTGGAATTTATCATTTGCACCATTTTGAATTGATTTAACAAGCATGAACTGGAATTTCATTTGACTCTTTGTGCAATCCCACCAAGCTCTAACGTTATGCTCAAAAAGAAGCCTTCCTCAACGGAACAAAACACTTTTAACAATTCAATGCGTATCGAATCCTCCTTTGATTAACAAGTGCCAAAAAAACATTTTACACTTTCTCCTGAGTTCTGTCTGCTGCTTTTAAACTAAATCACACCAATCTATCAATATCGTCTTGATCTTCCGAATTGCGAGCCATTTTTTCAGTTGAATAGAACATTCAACTTTCAGCAGTACCATCTCGAAGATTATTCCCAAATGGATGATGTCAACTTGACGAAAAGCTTCTATCCATTTTTAAACAGGCTGAATTTCGTCTCTTTTCTCGTGTTTTTTGTGTTCTGAATTCTTGAATTGACTTCAAAGACCAGTTGCAAGTTTTGAATTCTGCAAAATCTGTAATTACTTTCATAGCTACTAACAGTCAAAGACTTTCAAATATTGACACACATTTCATACGGAATTTTCAAGAAACGAGTGACGCAAATTAAATCTGGTGTTTCTAATTTTATGGTTCTAGCAACCATTGCATGCATACATAACATTGCGTGGCCACTCGGTTGTCAGAGGTCACCATGTGTGGGTTTCGGTCTTAATTATTTAAGTGCCCCCTTTGTTCATGAATTCGCTGCCTGAACTTGACAAATGTTCATGGATATGGAATTAAAATATCACCAAGTTAAACACAAGGAAATAAGCACATGCTGTTAATCTCTCTATTCTCAATTGATGCAGATTTCCATGATGTGATGTTGGTTCGTCTGCACACAGCTCAGCCCATCACGATTCGTGAGTTAGAATCAACGTGATTGGTTTCTCGCTCCACATGATGCAAATGAACAGAGCCTCCCGTGGTTTATTAGGTTGGAGCTCCGACACACGCTGTTACACAGAACAGGTTTTAATTCCAGCATTGGCTGCGTATGAAGTTCTGTTTCCTGGTGCAGAAACAATGAATATTTTCTTGTTTTCGTGCCTTTTAGCCTGGTTACCAAGTAAGTACTTTTTCTCATAGATGTTCCACACATAAGGACCATGTTCATATTATTGAAATTTCCTTGTCTGAAGCTCTCCCAATGAGAAATAAATGTCATGAATTAAATATATTTTTCTCCGCACAGATGTCTTTACTGCAGGGGTTGAACAAACACCGAGAACGACAACAAAGGAGACAGGCGAATCACTGACCATCAATTGCGTTCTAAAAGATTCCAGCTGTGCATTGGATAGCACGTACTGGTATTTCACAAAAAAGGGCGCAACAAAGCAGGAGAGTTTATCAATGACTGGACGATACTCGGAAACAGTGAACAAGGGCTCAAAGTCCTTTTCTTTGCGAATTCGTGACCTAACAGTTGAAGACAGTGGTACATATCGCTGTGAAGCGTGTAGTTGTCACAGTAATAAACCTGATCTTCCACCAATACAAAAACACCTTCAGATCTTCCGTGAAGCAAATTTGCCTTGTTTTGGCTTGTCAACGCTCAACATGCACTTTGTGGCCACTGCTCATGATACAGAATCGCAGGAGTCAAGTTCTAAAAGATTGTTAACAAAATTCAGGAGGGAAATTCAGAGAAGGGGCAGTTGGATATTCAGTGCAGTTGTTGAACTTACAGTTATGTGCAAGCATTTAATTTTGCACTGGGATGTATCACTGTGACAGTTTGGATGACCACAGCAATCGAGAACTCGACGTCTGTAATACAGAAACTATCAGCACACATTGTTACCAGAACCGCAAACATTTTGATTTATTGGTTATCAGGATGGCCAGCTACTCCGGAGTTTGGATGGATATCAAATTTGGTTTTCTGAAATAAATGTGAGAAGGTGCACATTGGTAGGAATCCAGATTGCAGTTTGTGCATCTAGTTGGTGTTTTTGTCTGAATGACAATGGGAAGTTTTTACAGTGCTGTGTGTGACTGTGTTATTGTACTACCACAGTGACTGTTCTTTGATTCCCTCAATACAGAAACGCCCTGGCACATGTGAATCCACTGCTCATATAAATTATTACTTGCATGCTTAAGTACCTCATGCTGAAATATTTCTTGCGACTTTTAGGGCCTGGCAACTGCTATCGACCGATTTTCATACTCCTTTAGCTGATTATTGTGCGACTGTTAAAATCGTATTCACAAAGCAATATAGATAAGAATCCACGATTTGAAGAGTGGCTGAAAATTATAAACGTGACTGGGAATACAATATATAAAGGGAATGATTTGCGACACAATTGCTGTATCAATCAATCAATATCCTGGAGCATTTGAAGAATCTTCACTTATTTTTGCAACAATGGATTTCTTGTGCTGGTGTGAAACAATGTGTAGCTGTAATTACACAGTGACACAAGCCAGAGCACAAACCTCTCGGACAGTTGTTCCTTTTTCTGCTTCTTATTAACATGATTCCATAATCAACTTTCTGTCATGAATGCTGCTTCATAGAGTTAACATCAATTCCAATTCGTTCCATTCTGGAATTGTGTACAAGTTTCACGTTGATTATAGACCAGCATGCTAGCGTTTCCATTGTCACCCAAACTGGCATTGGAGATAGTGGGGATACGAATGGATATAAATTGTTAATAAATGAAGATTTGTTAATGCTGTGAACATATATGGAAAATGGGAGAGAGGATTTGTTTTGGTATATTGATTATAGGACGTCTGCTTCACTGACACTTTTTGTATGGCGTTGAATGGGAGCTGATGGACTGTGACAACTGCGACGAAGGAAGCGGGACCTTTCTGACAACTGCTGCGAAGGAAGCGGCACCATTCTGACTGTGGAACCTGGTAAGTGACCCTCTTGCTACTTATCGCTACGATTTTGCAGTTTAGTAAGAAAAAACGTTTTCTTGTTAAAACAGGCTCAAATGCACAACGTGAGATTCAGAACATTTTCTAATCGACATGGTTTGCTTGCTAGAAATTATGTGTCTTCCAATTCAAACTCATTTGCAGATTTTGTTTGAGCAAATTTATGCTAATATACAAATATAGACGTAAATGCAGCTGAGAACAAGGCAATACAGAATCTAAATGTTAAACTTGCTTGGCATAGAGTATATAAGATTTTATTTGCGTAGATGATGGCTTTAGCTGTTTACGCAGGAAACTGCCCAAGATGTGAAGCTGTACTAAGGCATGTCAGTATGACAATGGTATGCAAAACGTCTAATCTGAACAATTAATGCAAGTCTAGATTGAAGAAAACTTTCTGCTAACATTAATGTTTTGGATTGTCTCTAAAATCAATGTTTTGAAAGACAATCCTCATTATTTAACATAATTTCGATTACATTAACATTATCACAAAATCAACAAATGGACCGTTCAAATTTGAAGCTGGAACAATTGTAGCTCACCAAACCTGGGCTTGGTCAAGGTTGAGGTGCTGAATTTCGTCCTCTCCAATTCCACAAAATGGTGAATAACTGTGCACTGATTTAACCAGTGCCCTATTTCAGACAACTAGCGGAGAGTAATTTCACTGTAATTTAGCGCGAATCCAGATTATCTGAAATATGCTCTCCCAGATACATGTCCATTTGTGGGTCGAAGTTTGTTGTGTTTAAGATGGTGTCGAATATTTGAGAACTTTGAACCCACTACAGCTTTACTGTAAAATGTTTACTTGGCATTAAAGTGGAAATCATGTAGCCCATCTGTACGATATTAATTCTTAGAGTGGAATAGTCTTGCCTTGCTGATAATATTAATTGCTGTCCAATTTAATTCTTTTAACCACGTCAAGCTAAATAGTGTTTTGCCTTGCCCTCATGGATCCTCAGGACATCATACCGAACGAAGTAAGATCAATAGGTCGATGTGTGCATGACAGCATTGCTTTTGTGATGCAGTCACCTTGCTGTCGTATTCTTGGACAGGTATTTACGAGTGCAGGTGATAATAGGGGAACCCCAAATCAGTAGTTCATAATTGACAACAACGAACAAAAAGGGTCAGAAATCAGGTTTCACCTGACACAGGGGCAGAGATCAGAAAGTTTGCGATTTAAAAAGAAAACTTGTTTGACCATAACCTGATGTCGTGTGACTTTTGACCTTGTCCACCCAGTTCAGCACAGGCACCTCCGAATTTAAAAAATGCAGCTTTGCCGTGGTATCAATCCCACAACAGGAAGCATTCACTCCACTAAACAACTTCTGCAATTTGGGCAATCTCAGACTAATGTGTGAACACAGAAAATTATTTTAGTGCATCTAGAGGGTGCGTAGAATAGTTTGCCCCGGCAGAAGGTAGTGTTGAGGAAAGTGTTAATCCTTTTAACTGTCCATCCCCTGAGATGTGATGGCCCTCAGGTTAAATCACCAACAGTCTTTTCCCTCTCATGAGAGAGCAGCCCCTGTGGTCTTGTAAGAATATGGTGTCTCAGCCAATAGCTTCATTTTTTTTCAGTTAATAGTTTGTTTGGGCATTCCATGGAATGCTGAGATGATGAAAACCGAACTTCAACTGTATTTAACTGAAATAGACGACAGAGATTTTCTGGTTTACTTTGACAGTTGTTTTCTCTTACTGTAAACATTGAAAAAAAACCAATTGTTTACTGTCTATGCTAGTTGCTTTGAAATGAAAAAAAAATCCAAGTTTCCCAGCGGTATGAAGTTAATCTCTACATTAATCACTATCTTCTAGCAAATTAGTGTCGGTGGTTCGAACTTGTTATTTCATTACGATGTCTGTCAGTATTTACAGAGTTCTGTCATTTTCATAGTTCTGCCAAATATTAATCACTGTAATGCACCAGCTTGTCTGTGATGCATTCATTGTGGGGTGTAGGTTGGCTCGCTGAGCTGTAGGTTTGATATCCAGACGTTTCATTACCTCCAAGTGAAGGAGGTAGCCACTGATGATGTTACCTAGCCAAGTAATGAAACGTCTGGAAATCAGACTACAGCTCAGTGAGCAAATCTACACCCTAAACCTCAACTTGAGCTACAAACCTTGCGAAGTATCAATTATTTCGTGGAAATTCCTTTCCTTTCAATTAATTCTGGGAATTCTGCTTTTTAAATGAATCTTGCATGTCTAAAGTATATCTGTTTTGTAGATTTTTTTAGAAAGGGATATGGGCTTCGCCAACTGAGGCAGCTTTCTTTTCGTTTCAACAAAGTAAGGGTACAATGCACTTTACCCTATAAGATATGGTGTAAGCTGACTCCGTTCTTCATTATGATTTCGCAAGTCTATTGTAGTTATTGGCAAGTTGTACCAAACCCATCGTTCAGTCCGACATGCAGTTTTGTAAAAAAAAGTTACAACCTCTAGCTGCTGGACAGAGTTCATTAATTCTGCCTTTCCTTGAATGTCTTCCATATTACTGGGAAATTGTATCCGAACTTCATCTGATTTGCATTTTTTAAATAGACCGAATCATGGCATATCCACGTACATATGCAGGATTCAAGTATCAATTCTGTCAGGAGGACTGTAACGCCATTCCGGCAAAGGCAATTTTTCATTCCAGGGAATTGTCAGTTAACCCTTATCTGAACGGCCTCTGATGCATTTACATCTCACGTCACTGAGATGACCAATCAGAAGCACCACACAGTCCAGGAGGAATCTTTTATGTACCTGGTTTATCTGAAACAAAACAAGCTTCTGCACATTCCCGTCCAGTTTCCCATTTGACAAATGACATCATTGTTTTAGTTTTCTGAATTATTTGCTGGCCAGATGTGCTAACGTCAAGTAATCCATCCTTTTGGACACCATCGTCTTTCTGCAACTCAGAGTTGCACAAAATGTCATCATTTTGATTGTTCTTTTCTATTCCTCTTGCTAGGTATTCATCCCTTTCACCGAATTACTACATTGGACGTCATTTTCCGTGTTCTTCGTCACACGTGGCAAGATATTCTTGGAGTTTAATTGGCCCTCTGATGACCTAATGCCTCGTTTTATTTTTGAGAGTTTTTCATGTTTGGCAAACGGAGCATGTCCCCCTTAATTCAACACATAATTTACGAACAGTTGCAATTCCTCCAACAGTCCCTCTGGCACACCACTTGTCAACCTTAGGATTACTCCTGCACACCTACTGTCACGTTCAGCTATTCTCCTGTCTATTTCAGTATTGTACAGTCCTCTGTCTTTCATTATCCACTATCAACATTGATTTGGCATTTTATCGAATATTTACGGGAAATCATCACGCACTGCAACTGACGATTCCCTTTTATCCAGTTGATTTCTTAAATATGATTTCCCGTTCATAAAGCCGTGATTTCTTTGAACTTGTCCAGTTGCATCTTATTTTAAACAGCTTCTAACATTGCAAACTGACTTGTGCCATTTTTGCTCGCTGTCTCAAAATGTTTTGATAAACTTGCTGAATGTGATGCTTTGCAATTCTAAAGGATCTTCCCAGCATTGGAGATGATCTGCAACAGTCAACACAAAATGTCAGTTATTTGAATGACATTTTCACTTTGGACGCAGGGATAATTTCACGAGGGGACAGGCAGTCTCGCCCCGCAGCTGCCACTATTTAGGCAGGCCCGTTTCTCTGTTGCATGTCATTTCCCTGCTTTTGCCCTTCCTTCGATTTGCCGATTAATTGCATTTTCTAGAATGCTGCTTGTAGTCTGTCATGAAAACTGTTGGAAAATAAGTGTTCTATTTATTTCTTCTCTGTTGCGTTTGACAGCATGATTTGTCAAACATTCATTTCTTGCATGCCTAATTTTCACTCTATAAATTATTTTATTTTCGAACGAGTTACAGGACCTCGTCCTCTCTCTTTCTTTAAACTCACTGTTTAGCTTCCTATCATATTCTGATTATTCAATCTTTCTTTCTTAATTTTCAGACATTTCATTCCCGAACATTTTAATATTCTGTCTAATTTTCTGACTTACCATCTGTTTATCCACAATCACATACGTTTTCCTGAATGTAGATATAATCTTAAACCACAGAAAGCAGTTCTGAACCTTGGAATATTCCTTACTCTTTGGAATGTACCTACTTAAGTGATCTGAAATGTCTCGATACATGTTTGCCACTTTATCATGATCGAATTCTCCTCCATCTGATTTTCTAGTTCACTTCAGCCAGCTCTGATTTCGTGTCCACAGAATATGATTTTTATTTTAAAAAAACCGTTGTCTATCTCTCACATTGGTTGTATTATGCAATGGAGTTAATGTTGCTGATTCCTAAGAGCGCCTTTGAAATGAGATAATGAGTTAATCCGATCTCATTCCACCATTGCAGGATGTTCAATATAGGTTGAAAACTTGCGATTCGAATGAATGATTGCAAGATCTATTTTTATGAGCTGCACACGTGGGCTGTCTTTGCACGTCTAACTTTCACAGTTATTTTACAGATAATAGCTCGCATCATGATTTTTTGATTTTCTGACAAGCTGTTGCAATGTCTTCCTCTATGCTCTTCCTATTGTATTGTTGCACGTGGTGACACAAACAATGCTCACACAAATGACTCCTTGAAATGGTAATTTCTCAGCTTTACTCAAACCCATCCCACGGGCTGCTTTTCTGAAATGGGGTCACCCCTCTCCCTTTTATAAAACTAGAATAGCAAACTCTGAAGAAATTCAGCCTTCCTGGAAGCATTGGTGGAGAGAAAGATTCAGAATATGCCTCCAGTCTGTTGTGACTCTATGAATGAACTGTAGAACTTGTATAGGCTTCCTACCCCACCCCTCCCCGTCTTTTCTACATCATCTGTGGGAAGCCAATCCATATCATCTTGTGGGAAGGTTAATGTCGAAGGCCAAGAGTCGTTTCATCACCTATTGGCCTCTGTATATGCTGAATATCAGCATGGACCTCACTAATGGCAATACGAACTAATGTAACTCTGATACTTGCTGGAAGCTATCACAAATTGATGCTTTCACACAGCCTGACGGAGAAGACATAAGCACATGCGTGAGAACATCAGTGTGCAGGTGGAATCAGTTATTATGTAGGGTATGTTGTTCCCAAGACTGATATACATAGTCATTGCCATGGATGTTATTTATAGCATTTGATATCTAAATTTACAGCAAACTGATGCAGTTTGTTGACAGTGTGCTTGCTGGAGAGCACGGAACAGTGGCCATGTGTAAAAGATTCAAAGAATGTAATCAACTCAATATTTCACTCGTGGGTTGATAGCTGCTGCATTCGTGTATTATTTCATTATAAAATTTCACATGCGATATCTTCTCGTGTTATTGATGACGTGACTGTTGAGTATTGATAGACATTGGGGATTGATTAGAAGTCAGCAATAGACCAGTTCATAAAGCTAAGAGATTGTTCATTTCGGGCTTTTGTAATAGCAAAACCATGGCTGTCGTTGAACTTGAACAAATGGAAGAGAAAATAAATTCAAAAGTACTGTCTGACTTTGAGATAAAACGTTGATGGGTGAACAAGAAGTGCAATTTAGGATCTGGGTAGTAGAGTTCTGATCAGATTTACTTGAAAGATTTTGAAGATGGGATCCCAGCATTGAGAATTGCAGAATAATCTAGAATACCTTTGAAGAGCTTGGAATTTCTGGTCACAGGTCAGCTGAGGTATTTTCGAGAGAGTAATTGATTTGATGGAACAAGCAGGTATTCCTGCTGATGACTGTATTAAGTAGTCTGGTGAGTATAACACGGTCACGAGTAAACACCAACTTGTGAAGAGTGTAGTCAGCTGCATTGGTGTAGAACATATTTGTTCACGTTAGCGATGGAAAGGAATAGATATATAGGCCAGGAGTCATATCTGGGGGAGAAGCAACTTTGATGCGACTAGGCAAGATTTAGGAAGCATAGGATGGGGAAGGAAACTGCAGAGGACCAGAACAATTGAAATCTGGAGCTTATTCACGGAACAGCTACTGTGTGTCCTTGTTAATTATATACATGTCAGGCAGGATGGAAGTTGTCGGGCGAGGCAGCCGTGGTTTAGTAACGAATTTGAGTGTCTTGTCAAGACAAAGAAGAAGGCTTATGTTGGGATGAGACGTGAAGTCTCAGTTGGAACACTTGCGAGTTACAAGTTAGCCAGGAAAGACACAAAGAGGGAGCTAAGAAGAACCAGGAGAGTACATGAGTGGTCATTAGCGGATGGAATGAGGGAAAACTCTGAGGCTATCATTCGGTATATCAGGACGAAAAGATTGACTCGAGTAAGATTAAGGGAAATCAAAGGTACGAGTGGGAAGTTGTGCGTGAAGTCAGAGGAAATAGAGGAATGGCTAAATGAATCTTGGCCTCTGTATATGCTGAATATCAGCATGGACCTCACTAATGGCAATACGAACTAATGTAACTCTGATACTTGCTGGAAGCTATCACAAATTGATGCTTTCACACAGCCTGACGGAGAAGACATAAGCACATGCGTGAGAACATCAGTGTGCAGGTGAAATCAGTTATTATGTAGGGAATGTTGTTCCCAAGACTGATATACATAGTCATTGCCATGGATGTTATTTATAGCATTTGATATCTAAATTTACAGCAAACTGATGCAGTTTGTTGACAGTGTGCTTGCTGGAGAGCACGGAACAGTGGCCATGTGTAAAAGATTCAAAGAATGTAATCAACTCAATATTTCACTCGTGGGTTGATAGCTGCTGCATTCGTGTATTATTTCATTATAAAATTTCACATACGATATCTTCTCGTGTTATTGATGACGTGACTGTTGAGTATTGATAGACATTGGGGATTGATTAGAAGTCAGCAATAGACCACTTCATAAAGAGAAGAGATTGTTCATCTCGGGCTTTTGTAATAGCAAAACCATGGCTGTCGTTGAATTTGAACAAATGGAAGAGAAAATAAATTCAAAAGTAATGTCTGACTTTTAGATAAAACGTTGATGGGTGAACAAGAAGTGCAATTTAGGATCTGGGTAGTAGAGTTCTGATCAGATTTACTTGAAAGAGTTTGAAGATGGGATCCCAGCATTGAGAATTGCAGAATAATCTAGAATACCTTTGAAGAGCTTGGAATTTCTGGTCACAGGTCAGCTGAGGTATTTTCGAGAGAGTAATTGATTTGATGGAACAAGCAGGTAGTCCTGCTGATGACTGTATTAAGTAGTCTGGTGACTATAACAAGGTCACGAGTAATAACCAACTTGTGAACAGTGTGGTCAGCTGTTTGCATTGGTGGTAACAGCTTTTGTGTAGAACATATTTGTTCAGGTGAGCGATGGAAAGGGATAGGTATATAGGCCAGGAGTCATATCTGTGGGAGAAGCAACTTTGATGCGATTAGGCAAAATTTAGGACGCATAGGATGGGGAAGGAAACTGCAGAGGACCAGCACAATTGAAATGTGGAGCTTATTCACGGAACAGCTACTGTGTGTCCTTGTTAATTATAGACATGTCAGGCAGGATGGAAGTTGTCGGGCGAGGCAGCCGTGGTTTAGTAACGAATTTGAGTCTCATGTCAAGACAAAGAAGGCTTATGTTGGGATGAGACGTGAAGTCTCAGTTAGAACACTTGCGAGTTACAAGTTAGCCAGGAAAGACACAAACAGGGAGCTAAGAAGAACCAGGATGGTACATGAGAGGTCATTAGCGGATGGAATCAAGGAAAACCGTGAGGCTATCATTCTGTATATCAGGACTAAAAGAGTGACTCGAGTAAGATTAAGGGCAATCAAAGGTAGGAGTGGGAAGTTGTGCATGGAGTCAGTGGAAACAGAGGAATAGCTAAATGAATCTTTTTTGTCAGTTTTCACACAGGGAAAATACTATGTTGTTGAGGAGAATACAGAGATACAGGTCACTGGCCTGGATGGGATTGAGGTTCACAAAGAAGAGATGTTTGCAATTCTGGAAAGTTTGAAAATAGATAAGTCCACTGGGTCCGATGGGATTTATCCTCGGATTCCCTAGGGAGCCGGAGAGGTGATTGAAAAGCTTTTGGCTTTGATCCTGGTGTCTGAATTATCTACAGGAATAGTGCCAGAGGACTGGAAAGTAGCAAATGTTGTTCCCTTGTTCAAGAAGGTGAGTAAGGTCAACTCTGGTAATTGTAGAGCAGTGAGCATTAGTTCGTTTACGGGTGTAGTGTAGGAAAAGATGGTTAGAGATAGAATGTATAATTATCTGGAGAGAATGAAGTTCATTAGGGACAGTAGATACGGTTTTGTGAAGAGTAGGACATGTCTCACAAATCTTACTGAGCGCTTTGAGAAAGTGACCAAACACGTGATTGAGGGTAAAGCGTTTGATGTGTTGTTTTTGGATTTCAGTAAGGTACTTGATAAGGTTCCCACGGCACGCTATTTCAGAAAATACAGAAGCATATGATTGATGATGATCTAGTGGTTTCCATAAGAAATCGACCAGATGAAAACAGACAGAGGTTGGTGGTTCTGAGAAATATTCATACTGGAGTTCAGTTACTAGTCGTGTATCACGAGAATCTGTTTTGGAGGCACTGCTTTTTGTCATTTTGATAAATGACCTGGACGAGGGTGCAGAAGGATGGGTTAGTAAGTTTGCGAATGAAACTAAGGTTGGTACAGTTTGGATAATGATTAAGGATGTTGTGGATTACATAGAGACATAGATAAGCTGCTGAGTTGGGCTGAGAGATGGAAAATGGAATATAATGCGGAAAAGCGTGAGTTGATTCACTTTGGAAGGAGGGACAGGAATGCAGAGCACTGTGTTCATAGCAATATTCTTGGTAGTGTGGTTGGACAGAGAGATCTCGGTGTCCATGTCTGCACATCTCTGAAAGTTACCAACCAGGTTGATAGATTTGTTAAGAAGGCATACAGTGTATTAACTTTTATTAGTGGAGGGATTGAGTTTCGGAGCCATGAAATTATGCTGCAGCTGTGTAAAACTCTGGTGCGGCCGCACTAGGAGTACTGTGCAGAGTTATGATCACTACATTCTAGGAAGGATGGAAAGAGTTCAGAGGAGATTTATTAGAATGTTGCCTGGTATGGAGGGAAGATCTTACGAGGGAAGGCTGAGGGACTTGAGGCTGTTTTCGTTCCAGAGAAGAAGGTTGAGAAGTGAATTAATTGAGACATATATGATAATCAGAGGGTTAGGCAGGGCGAATAGTGAGAGCCTTTTTCCAACGGATGGTGACAGCTATCACAGAGGACATAACTTTACATTGCGGAGTGATAGATAAAGGACAGGCTTCAGAGATATTTTCATTATTCAGTGAATAGTAGGGGCATGAAACAGCCTGCGTGCAACAGTAGTAGAATCGCCAAAGTTAAGGGCATTTAAATGGCCATCGGATAGACATATGAATGAAAATGGAATAATGTAGTTTAGATGGGCTTCAGAACAGTTTCAGAAGTCGGTGCAACATCAAGAGATGAAGACCCTCTATTGCACTGTAATGTTCCATATTCTATGTTGTATAAAAAGAAAATGTGGTCTCGTTCCCTGACAGGAATGCTTTAAGTTTACGGGGTCCAATCAAAAATTGAATGGAGAGAAATCCATTTGTCTCTATCGAGAATACAGGGAATTGTTTTTGAAAAGAAAACCGTCTAAATTAAGGTAAATAGAAAGCAATGTCTTTTATGATCGAGATAAGTGTTAGGTTCAAGGAATTTGGCTCCAGAAGGAGGGAATTTCACAGAAACAGTGTGTACATTATACAACAGCAAGGCGCGAAACATTTTGAAAGCTAATTTTAGGAAAAAAATGAGGTTATGGGAATTAAGAATAAGATTTCGGCGATAAAATAGGCGTGAACTGTTCATTTCTACACCCTGGTGAAATTCTGACAACTGTGATAGTACACACAGTTCGAAGGTGGGGAATTGATCTATGTGTGCTGCCAAACTGTACAACGTGTTGGCGAGAACCCGGGAAACAGCCTGATGATTCGAGCTGGACCATTTAGAAGAAATTTGAGAAGACGTTTGTTCATCTAAAGAGTGGTGAGAATGTGGATTTTATTACCGCAAGAAGTAGTTGATACTGATATATTGAATGTGTACAACAGGCGGCGAGATGTAGCACTTTGGAGGGAACAGGATAAAATGTTGTGGGGAGAAAGCAGGATTAGGCTATTGATTTGGACGATGAGTAGGATCATGAAGAATGTCAGAGCAGGCTCGAAGGTCTGAATGGCCTGCTCCTGTTCCTATCTTCTATGTTTCCATTTTTCGAGATAGTAGAGATTCTACTTGAGGAAGGAACAATTTTGCTCCCTCAAGTACTTGACCAAGGCCTCCAGATTCCTTTTGTCTCTGGTGTGTAAACGCACTTCTGTTGACTTTTCAAAATCACAATGATATCAAAATGAAAAGCTTGCTCAAAATTATTTCCTGATTATTACATGAGATCAAATTGTCTCGTTAGCAAGAAATGTAAAACAGATTATTGGAAATAAATCATTAATATTTCAATATTTGGTTTTTGTTTTAATATAGAAAGAAATGCTTTAATAAGTAGATGGGTTTAGGGCGCCGTATACAGAACGTCGAGTCTCGGAGGCTGAAAGTACATTGATTAGTTTTTGGACAGTTGAAATGAGGAATTCTTCAGAGGCTAGTGCATCAACACAAATGTCTCACACGATTTCAGCTCGAGGAAATGTAAGAGTTCGAGTTGAGTGAAGCCATTGAGAGGTTGAGGACAAGGAAGAGAATTCTGAAATCGAGGGATTGCTTGACATGACCAATTACATCACAAAGCAGAGAGCCGGTCCTATGTACTTGGCCTGAGATTAAGACATTGCAGAAGGTGATTAGAAGACCCAAAGTTAGAAAGTGGGAGTTTGGCCAGGGAAGCATTTTCTAGATTGTACAAATTTGTCTTAATGTTTGAACAGTAGATAAGGTCCCCGTCAAATCAGACAGTGAAGTTAGATACAAAAATAGGTTGTCTTAATGAGGAAGTTGAGTGGCGACCATTTAGAGGTTTATAAAATCATGAGAACAATGTATAAGGTAAATATCAAAGTATATTCCCGAAGGAATATGACTCCAAATCTAGAATGGATAGTTTTAAGGATTGAAAGGAATCTGTGGTTCAGGTTTTTTTTCTGCACAGAGCGTGGTGTGTATATGAAATGACCTTCCAGAGAAAGTGGTAGAAGTGGTACTGTAACAAAATTTAAATGATTTTCGGAAGGTAAATGAAGAGGAGATGGACAAAGTATCAGTAAATGAAGAAGGCCCTTGGAATGCTTTCCGTAATTGGTCAGTGCGCTGAGTATGAGTTAGTAGGTTATGTGACAGCTGTACAGGATATTGTTTCGGTCGCTTTTGGAATATTGTCTGTAGTGCTGGTCTCCCTGCTTTGGGAAGGACGTTCTGAAATTTGAGAGACTTCAGAAAACGAGTTACAAGGATGTTTCTAGGGTTGAAGGTGTTGAGCTATAGGAGACGATGAATTGACTGGGATTATTTCCCTTGGTGCGTCAGAAGCTGATTTGTGACCTTATCGAAGTTTATAACATTATGAATGGTAATGAGAACTGAAATAGACAATGTATCTTCCCCTGTGTGAGGAAGTCCAAAGATGGAGGTTGAAGGATCAAGGTGAGAGTGGAAGATATGAAAGACTTCTAAATGATATGTTTTTTCTCACTGAGGATGGTGAGTTAATGGATTGAGCTACCAGTTGGAGGTTTGATTGAAATGTTTCTTTCTGCTCCTTGGACTCCATCAGTAGAACAAGTGTGGATCTCACCTCAAGGTTAAATATGATGCTGACATTACAACATGATGTTCTGATACAATAACATGATTTTTTGGGTATTATTTGAGAGTAAGCGATTGTACATGACATCACCGAAACAATGTAGCCATCTATATGCAAGAGAGTAAGTCTTAATTTGTAATTTTAGGCAGACAGCCTTCTCCACCAGTCATCAGTCTACACTACTCTGCAACTGAAGAACAGAGGGCAAACGGATTTCTTCAGCTGATTTGTCTCATCACTGGATACTATCCTGAAGGAACTGTAGTGACCTGGCAGAAGAACGGAAATACCTTAAATTCTGGCTTTACAACTACATCTCCAACGAAAACAGCGACCAGTGATTTTAGCTCTACAAGTTTGCTTAAAGTGTCCCTGCAGGAATGGAACAGCGGCTCTGTGTACATCTGTCAAGTTTCTCATTCTGCTTCCAACAGTAACCAGAGAAAAGAAATTAGTTCAACATCGGGTAAGAAAACTAAAAAAACTCACAGACTCACATTCATAAACGTAATCAGTTTTGTAATAAATATTAGACAAGATGGAAAATTATTTTGTTGGGTTATTACTGTGAATGAAACATTCTTGAATTAGTTGCAGTGAGTAATATCAATAGGAATTTGTAGTCCAGAGAAATGTTACAGCAAAAATAAGTCGAAATGAAACAGGTACCTAAACCCGCTCTTTCAAAAAAACAGTGGAGAATAACATCAGAAATTATTTCCCTTTGCTCTGTATAGGTCTGACTGAAATAACCAAACTTTTAGATTAGATTAGATTAGACTAGACTTACAGTGTGGAAACAGGCCCTTTCGGCCCAACAAGTCCACACCAACCCACCCATACCCCTTACCTAACACTACGGGGAATTTAGCATGGCCAATTCACCTGACCCACACATCTTTGGACTGTGGGAGGAAACCGGAGCACCCGGAGAAAACCCACGCAGACACGGGGAGAATGTGCAAACTCCACACAGTCAGTCGCCTGAGGCGGGAATTGAACCCAGGTCCCTGGCGCTGTGAGGCAGCAGTGCTAACCACTGTGCCACCGTGCTGCCGTGAGCAAACCTCTTAATTGACAAGTTTAGGCAGAGTTTCTGGATATTCTCAGAATTAAAAATTCTTTTGCAACGTGGTAATCCCCCGCTTTTGCTTATTTTCCAAATCAATTCAGAGCAGCAAAATAAAGTTTTGACAATGCACACACTTCATTACAAAGGAATCATTTTCAACAATGCGTATTTGTAAAGCTGTCGCTAGTGAGGATTTAGTATTGTCTGTTGCTGATTGCTGCCACGCAATTGTAGATAGGATGTATTGGGGGGACAATGTTCAGAGTAGCTAAGTAGAGAGATAAGGTGTCTGGTGGAAAGAGATAGAAATTTGTTATTGGAAGGGGTTCTACAGAATGTTTATTTGGAACATTTATTATATAGATCATCATTTAGACAGGACTTTAAAATACCTATCGGTGATAATGATCTCATTGACCTTCTGTGCTTAAAATGCATCGACTGTCACGATGTGGTAAATTTTCTCTGTCTCTACCTGTCTACCTTGCTCTAGAACTCCTGTTTTATTCCTGTCAGTTTTTTTCCTCTGTCTTTGTCTATCTATCTGTCTGTCTCTGCTTCCTCTGATCGCTGTCGTTCTGTCACTTCATCTTTGTTTTCACTGATCATGTGTCTATGTCTCGGTTTCTATGTACCTCTACGTCTCGGAATTATTTCTACTTTCGTCTTCTTGTTTCTGCAAGTTGGAATCATTTTTCGTGCATCAATTACTGTTGCTCCTTTTGCTTCTCTTAGGATTTGCACCTGTAGGTGTCCAATCCTCTATTTCTTATCTTCTTTCCCTCTAGCCTCTCCGTCCGTCTCTGGCTAGCTTCTCTGATCTGTCATCTCAAGCTCCCATTCACTAGCTTTATATCTCTATATCTATACCTGACTCACAGTTTGTCTGTCTCTGAATCTGTCTCTATGAATGCTCACTTCACGGACCCACACGAAACACTTCATTTATCCAAATCTTTCTCTGACTTTCCTTATTGCTTGCTCTGTTTCTTAATTCTATTGGCAGAAGCAAATGATGCAAACCAACAAACCTGAAAAGATGCAATGGCGCTTCATATTTGTTGTGTGTGCATATACATGTGTGTGTGGATATATATATGTGTGTGTGTGTATATATACACACACACACACAAGCATTAACACACAAACAAACACAAGACTCATGAGAAAGAGAGAAAGAGGGAGAGAGATGGTTGCATTTTTCATCCCTTCCTTGTTCACTGATTTTGACATTCTTGTTGCACGCCTGGTCACATTATTGAATCAGGGACCAGAATCTGAATCTCTGATTTCTCTCTGACAGAGATAGCTGTATTATTAAGGGAGCCATTGGTTGAAGAAATCTGGATCAATAAAAGTGCCATTCTGGTTTGCGAAGTGCATTCAACAGTTGCCAGTCAGGTAGTTATCTCTTGGATGGTGGATGGAAAGGTGCGGAATGAAGGCGTTCAAATTGAAGCAGCGAACAGAAACCAATATGTGACAATCAGCCGCTTGACTAGCACTGTGGACGAGTGGCAGAGTGGGGTGGAATACACATGTTCTGCAAAACAGGATCAATCATCACCCGCAGTATCAAAACGAACAAGAATGGCAAGAGGTTGGTGACAAGAACTATGTATTTGTACATGTCATTTTATGAGCGAGGAAATACTAAAAATGTATGTACTTCTATTACAGTTAAATCAATGAAGACATATATCCGCCTCCTGCCTCCATCACCAGAAGAAATTCAGAACAGCAGCTCTGCTACTCTCACATGTTTGCTGAGAGGATTCTATCCTGACAAAATACGCGTTTTCTGGGAGAAAGATGGAGCTTCTGTCAACGAGAACATCACCAATTTCCCCACTGCTCTGGAACAGGACCTGACCTACAGCGCACGGAGCCTCCTCATTTTACCTGCAGCAGAATGGAAGAGTGGCGCAAAATACACCTGTACTGCCTCGCATCCACCTTCACAGTCCACTGTGAAAAGGGTCATCAGGAGCCCGAAAGGTAAGGACAGTGTTCTAGCAACCATGGTCAACATTAACACTTTGTGTTAAATATCAACAGAACATGAAATCTTAACTAAACATTCTAAGGTTCCAGCAATTTTAAAATACACAAGATCTTTTGGAATGAAACACCTTTAGCACACTGCACATGGCTATGAGGTAAACAGGAGAAGCAAAAACATCCAACAAGCGCATGGTCTCAAGGAGTGTGAAGCCTGCTGATATTAAAAAAGGAAGGAACCTCCTGTGGCGCATTGCCCTCTTGTGGCATCCTGGACCAAGATGCTTGTGTTTACTTGCCACCTCCTCCAGAGTTGTGTGTTGAGTTATCTGAACAGGTTGACGAGAAAAATAGGTTAACTAAAAACTTATGTTAAGAGAAAGGGCTGAAACACAAGATTAATGTTTGAAGGCGTGTTGTCTTTCGAGAACAATGAAATTTGTTGAGAGGATGATTGTGTCGAAATGATTTTATGTTTTGCTTGCTTCTGTCACTGCTTCATGCTCCTCCTTTGATACCAGCTCGAGCGGTTGCTGACAGTCAACTGAAAGGTACTTAGAAATGCAAACATTTGTCGACGAGTAGAATTCATGCACATGAATTAACGTGTGCATTGGAAGGATTATATTATTCAGCCCTTTGACCATGGAGGTCACATGGAGGGCAGTGACAATGGATGTTGTAGATTACCGATGGACAGAGGTAAGATGCAGCCCTGGATTGTGGGTGCCAAGTGGAATTTAATGCGGAAAGCTGTGAGGTGGTTCACTCTGGAAATAGTTAAATGAGTCAAGTGTTCAAGGGGCACATGGTGAGATTTTTGGTGGTGCAGATGAGCAGAGGGATCTCAATGTCCATGTGCAGAGATCCTTGGAAGTTGCCACCCATGTTGATGGAGTTATTAAGAAGACTTACGCTATTTTAGTTTTGATTGGTAGAGGGAATGAGTTTCGGAACCATGAGTTCATGTTGCCTCTATGAAAAACTCTGGTGCGGCCACAGTTGGAATATTGCGTACAGTTCTCGTCACCACACTATAGGAAGGATTTGGAAGTTTTGGAAAGGGTTCAAAGGAGATTTACTGGGATGCTGCCTGATACCTCTTATGAGGAAATGCTGATGGACTTGAGAATGTTTTCGTCAGAGTGAAGAAGTTTGGGATGTGACTTCATTGAGATATATAAGATAGTCAGAGGCTTAGATAGGGTGGACAATGAGAGCCTTTATCTTCGATTGGCCATGGACAGCACGCAGAGACATAGCTTTAAATTAAGTGTGATAGACATGGAGGTAGTTCCTTTCCTCACAGAGTAGTAGGGGCATGGAACGCATTGCCTGCTACAGTACTTGACTCGCAAACTTGAAGGGCATTGACATGGTCATTGGATATGGATATGGACGAGAATGGCATAGGGTCGGTTAGATTGGCTTCAGGGTAGTTTTACAGGTCGGGGAAGCATCGAGGCCCGAAGGGCTTATACTGTGTTGTAATGTTCCATTTTCTAGATGATTAATTTTATTCTGATCAGTTTTTATTTAAAATTCCATTCCCGCCTCTATCACTAAATTGTATTAGCTGAAAGGTTTTGAAAAAGCAAGACTATTTGGATGGAACATAAAATATGAACCACCTATTGAGGAAGAAATGGTAATAGAGCGCGACTGAACTCAGGTTGCGAATCGACAAGTTCATGTTAACAGTCTGCTTGATTGAACAGAGATACAGCAGAAGAGATGAACTCAGGACAGCCAGAGGAAAAGCAAGGATTTGTAGTGAAGAGTTTGGAATGCGAGACAGTAATATTAATCAACAAGGGAGTAGTTTTTGCAATATTCTCCCGCCCAGACAACCTGACCGAGGCAATGACATAACAGAGGAACTGCATAAGCTTTGCAATATGCGCACAAAATAGAATTATGCCGTTCGAACTATAGAATAGACATGGAGCATCATTCCTCACAAATATTATTGAAACTTTCAGAGATAACCCGATCTGTGAATTTTGTAATTGTACTAAAATTTAAGGTAACAATACAAACAGAACATTCAAGAACCTTCTTTTCATTTGTACTTTACGTTATGCACTAAGAAAGTAACTGTTATTGTACTAAGAGCAACCATTTTTCCTTTAGCAATCTAGGAGCATGCTTTCCCCTACGTTATGCATTCCTTTAAAATTATCACGATTCTGAACAAGTGTTAGTTTTGTCTATTCCCAACACCAGAGTTGAGAACTGAAAGACATGTGCTCACAATATTTTAGATTTCTTCACTTAACACTCTTCAAAGATGAGTAATATGAAAAACATCTCTTGAATGGGTCCTTGACTGAAACTGAATCATGCAGCAAGTATCTTTTATTTTCAAATAAAAACCTGCCGAGGAAATAGGCAGCAAAATCAGTTGAAAGGATGCAATCAATAAAAATGCAGTTTGATACCAATTTCTCAATTTCTCCATGAGTTTTTCTGACACAGAGCAAATAATGTTAGCTCATGTACAGCGGCCACATATGATATGTGTTTGCTCGTCTGGGATTGGATTCCGATAAATGCAGTTCATGTGGCAGCAATTGTCTTCTGACATTGGTAACTGCAATAGGTGAAAATGTGCAGCACTCGAATGGAGACATTAGGCCTCAGTATACCCAAGGCAGAGCAGTTTCCAAATTGTTCAAGATTATATCGGAAATATTACTGAAGGCTTATCCATAATATTCAGAGTGAATGCAACCAATACGAAAAGGAGGACACAGCATCTGATTAACTAAGCCTAAACGGTCTCAGAAAACAGATAACAGATCGCAGTAAGTAAAACTATTTCCAACTCTAGTAGTGTTTTGGAATTGATTTCGATATCGCGGCCTGAAAACATGCATTCTTTTCTGTTTCGAGGTGATTGCCGTCAGACAGATATTGTGGTCCATCTACTGAAACCTCCGTTCCAAGAGATTTGGACGCAAAAGACAGCGACCATTGTGTGTGAAATTGTTTACAGCAACTTAGAAAACATCAACGTTTTCTGGCAGGTGAATGGGGCTGAAAGAACAAAAGGAGTCAAGACAGAAAATCCTATTTGGAACGGAAGTAAATTCACCATTTTGAGCAAACTTAAAGTCATTGCGTCAGAGTGGGACAGCGGTGCTGAATATGTTTGCTTGGTAGAAGACAGTGAATTACCAACACCAGAGAAAGCTTCTCTCAAAAAGAAAATTGGTAAGTCGGGATAGTACTGCAATAACAACAAAATAGAATTGATTTCGGAAGTCTGAAATGAAAAAAAAAATATTTCGAAGAAACAGAGCAGGAATGGCAGAATCTATGGAGAGAAGAATAGGGTGAACGTTTCCAGTCCAGTATGTAACTTCCTAAAAATAGTAATTTATAATATTTTGATATAAGCCTGACTCATACAGTAGTTGAATGGAATAAAAAATCCTGTCAAACCATTAATGCGTTCCAGTAAATTCCCCCTAAGTCAGCAGCAGAAAGTGGCTCACTGGTTTGCACTGCTGCCTCAAGGCACAGGTTCAAATCGAACTCTGTGTAGAGGGTTCCCAAGTTCACGTGGGCTTCCATTGCGAGCTCCAGTTCTCGTCGACTATGTGCAAGTTAGATGGAATGGCAATGGGGTACGTGCTTTTGTCGGGAGTGGGTCTTGGAGGGATGCTCTTTGGCGTTTGGGTAGGGACTTGTTGGGCCGAATGGCTTGTTAAAACGTTATGAGGAAATCATGGAAAGCCAATAGCCGTGGCTTCTTCTTTACTGAAAATGAGCGTGAAGAACTGTAAGTGGATGAATCATTTGCACTCCACGAATAGCAATCTTTACAAAATGTATGATTGGCCCCAAGATTTAAACCAGCAAAGTAGGGGACATGAAATGCTGTAGCATTCAGAAATATTTGCATAGTCTGACAGATACTAAATAATTTATAAACTATATGCATTACTAGCAATGAAATTCTAATGCAGATGTAAGATGGTCTCAGCTAAACAAACATCACTCTCTTTGCAGACGACCAAATGCGTCTTCCTCAGGTTTATCTCCTGCAGCCATCGACAGACGAGATTGACGCTGAGAATTCAGCGACCCTGATGTGTCTCGTCACCAGCTTTTACCCAGCTGAGATCTACATTGGCTGGATGGCCAATGACACCCTTTTGGATACCGGGTACCGAACCCAATTGGATAGCCAGGCGGGGAATGGTTCCAACTTCGTGACCAGCAGGTTGAGAGTCACAGCGGCGGAATGGAACAATGACACCACTTACTCCTGCTTAGTGGGACACCCATCCCTCAGCCGGGAGTTAATCAGAAGTACAAACAAATCTCATGGTAAACCGACAGCAGTCAATGTTTCAGTCGTACTAAGCGATATTGTTAAAACCTGCACATAACTTGCAGTGATTGACGAACTGTTTTCCATAGATAGGTTCATGTTACTATGGTAATAACTGTTAGAGTAACTGTTTAAGCATTTTCAATTCATTGCATGCATCAGTCACATTTAAGATCAGTGATCACTTTTGTCAAAAAGAAAGTAGCCACTATTCCAAATTGCATCTGTTGGTAAAAGATAATTAAGCTTAGACTCTGAAACGCAAGGAAAGGCTTGTCTTGTAAGTCTGATCGTTCTGACGATCGCTTGAAACGTTCCATCCTGCTACGGCAGGAAAAATAAACCATGTTTAAGTCTGTATGTGGCTCCGATGGTTGTAATAAATGCAGAATGGAAATACTTTGACTTACTTATTCTTGGTTTGCATGTATAGTACTTCCAGAAAGATGATTTTGACCTTGATTGAAATGTGCGTGATACCCACTTGTGAGAAGCCAGCACTGCTGCTTGTTTACACGTGCAGACCTTTAGAGCCACTCGGCATCACTCTGAGTAAACCACACTTATCCTCACCATTTTTGACTGCACTCCTCCATCATGCAGAGCCAATGGGGTATCGCGTGGTAAAATAAAATGATTGAAGATATCGTGGTGTCAACTTGTTCAGTGTGTGAATCAGTTCTCCTCATTGCCCTTACCTTCATGTAGCCAGTCTTGGCAAGTACTCTACGTCCAGTCGTGACGTCCAGTCATTGTCTGTCGTATTTGTGTTGCATTTTCACAAGGATCCATGCTTGAGTCCTCATATAGAGCAGTCTACAAGCATTCCATCACAGATATCATCCGAACAAGCTCAGCCTCCACTTCGACACTGATATCACATAATTCTCTCTAACAACCGTATATTTCTCCTCTGTGTTTGACTAATACATCCTCAGACGTGACATAAAATCAAACAATGCAGAAGCCAAACTCATTGTCCTCTGTTTTGTCGTCAACTCAGGTTCGTCACTCTGTGGTGACAGTTGTTTTCTTTTCTGACTTGAAATTCGACATAAATGGAACATCTAAGTCCATCAATCATCCCAACAGAAGACTGCCATTTTTCTGGTTTGTCTGCATTCACCAAAACCATATGATTCAAACTGACTGTTTCACCCATTCGTTGTCTGCTATGTATCATGCACTCTCTATAGTCTTAAATTTACACCAAACTGAAATACCAGGTATGTGAATTCGCAGCATTTCCCATTTACCCAACACGACTGAACTTTTCAACCATGTCTATTAATGCTTCCCGTGCAAAACGCTTCCTCACTTATCAAAATAACATGCAGTGAGTCAAATTCGTGTTTGGATACCCTTACCTTCATTTAACCAGTCTTTCCATATATTCCATAGTACATAGAATATAGAACATAGAACAATACAGTGCAAAACAAACCTTTCGGCCCGAAATGTTGCACTGACCTATGGACTTTTCTCAGCTCGTCCCCCTACACTATCCCAAAATCATCCACGAGTTTATCTAAGGATTGTTTAAATCTCCCTATTGTGGATGAGTTGACTACCTTAGCAAGTAGGGAATTCCGCGCCCTTACCAGTCTCTGTGTACATCTTTCCTCTGACATCAATCTTAAATCTATCACCCATTAATTTGTAGTTATAATACATTTATCATTCTGATACAGTATGATGAATTTCACTCGTACAGCATCATTACTTCGTCAGTGTAAGAATCGTTGCATTCAACGTCACCCATGTAGAAACTCCACACTAACCCTAAATATTAGCAGGCGAAGTCAGAGTCCACCTGGACAATGAAAGCATCCATTTGAAGTATTATATGTGGATGCAAATCCATTATCAATCAGCTGATTCTATCGTTGGTGTAATAGCGTTATGTCATTTCCTACCTGTGCACCAAACAGACCATTTTCCATGTATCAGTAGGTCTCCCAGCATCTGTGAAGAGAAAGCATTATTATTTTGTTCACGTGACCTTCATTAAAACCAACGAGGAAGGGTCACTCGAAACGAAACGTTATCTCTGAGTTTTCTCCACCGATGCTGACAGTTCGATTGGTGTATAAATAGGTAGGATTTATAAGGATATGGGTCAAGTGCTGGCAGGCGGGACTAGATTGTGTTGGGATATCTGGTTGGCGTGGACGGCTTGGACCAAAGGGTCTGCTTCCGTGCTGTACATCTCTATGACTCTATGACTGTAAGTCATAAGTCCTTCGAGCAATTTTTGCTTTTGTTTCTGATTTGCAAGATCGACAGCTTCTTTTTCCTTTTTTATGTAAAGTGTCATGGCTGAAATATTGCACACAATAAGCCGAAACCAATGCAGCAATCTGGGGAGTTGGTTGGCAGACTTGTGTCTAGTTTCAACTGCATCTACGATGCCTCTTCTCCAAAAAAAAACTACATTTTAACATGGGAGGAAAAAATCTTTAGCAAAACATTTGCAACATTCCGAATCTGCAAGGCACAAATTTCACATTGGCTATTCTGATTCGAAGTTTTTCGTGAGGTTATGTGTTCTGATTAGTTTATGAGGGAGGAATGCAAAGGATTGTGGTTCTGAAATGTATGCATGAACACGAAAGCCTGCACCATTGGTCAGGTGTAAGATAGCACGCTCAGGTAACCTGCTTTGGTAAACATACATGTCTGAACAGCTGTTCATGAATATGATGACATTTTTTGACATTCAGCAGTTTTCGCAGTTTCAGGACATGCGATACTTATTCTCAGTAGATTGTATCTCCACATGTGACACTCTGCTTTGCTCTTCAATGTGACATAACTCCATGTTGAAAGGCATATCTGTGCGTGGATAGATCTGTTCAACGTGATGTGACAACTGTTCATGCTGGATTGGTGATTGGAGAGTTCATTTTCAATTGTCTGTTCTGTGTATCTGTACATGAGGCTGTCTCTGAGTGGGAAAATTTCAAAACAAGTTTTGTTTTTGATGAGTTTCCCCGTGGTAGGCAATTACACAAAATATTGAGGCATGGGATTGAGCGTGCTTTCACGGTTTGGATCAAAAATTGGCTAGCTGAAAGAAAAAGGTGGTGTTTGATGGGAAATATTCTTCTTGGAGTTCAGTTACTTGTGGTGTACTGCAAGAATATGATTGGGGTCCACTGCTGTTTGTCGTTCTGATATATAACCTAGATGCGGCACAGAAGGATGGCTTAGTAAATTTGTGGCTGACACTAAGTTCGGTAGACTTGTGGATGGTGCCGAAGGACCTTGTGGATAACAGAGAGACATAGATAAACTATAGAGCTGTGCTCAGATGCGACAAATGGAGTTTAATGCGGGAAGGTGTGACGTAATTGACTTTGGAAAGAATAGAAGGAATAAAGAGCACTGGGCTAACAGTAAGATTCTTGGTTGTGGAGAGGAGCAGAGAGATCTCAGTGTCCATGTACGTAGATACTTGAAAGTTGCCACCCATTTTGATTGGGTTGTTATAAGGCATACAGTGTGTTAGATTTATTATTTTGTGTTTCAGAGTCACACGGTCATGCTGTAGTTGTGAAAAACTCTGGAGTGGCCGCAATTGGAGTATTTTGTACAGTTCTAGTAACTGCATTATAGGAAGGATGAGGTAGCTTTGGGAAGGGTTCAGACGATATATACTATGACTTTGCCCGGTTTGGAAATGAGACCTCATGAGCAAAGTCTGACCGACTTGAGGCTGTTTTCATGAGAGAGAAATAGGTTGGAGGTGACTTAATTGAGACATACAAGATAATCAGAGAGTTAGATAAGGTGGACAGTGAGAGCGTTTTTCCTCGGATAGCAATGGCTCCCTCGAGAGGACATAGCTTTAAATTGCGGGATGATAGTTTTTGGACAGTTGTCTGAGGTAGTTGCTTTACTCAGAAAATAATAGGGGATTGAACGCACTGCCTGCAAGAATAGCAGACTCGCCAACTTAATGACACTTAAATGGTCATTGGCTCGGCATATGGACGAGAATTGAATAATATAGGTTAGATATACTTCAAATTGATTTCACAGGTCGGTGCTGCATTGATGGGTCTGTACTGCTCTATAATCTTCTATGTTCTGTGTTCTTTTTGGGATATGGTTCTGCAGTGGCTGTTTTGTTGTATATTAGAAAGACTGTGCTGTATGATGTCCAGCTATTCCGTACTGGTGGGAGTGTCAGTAACTAGAGCAGATTCATCAGGTCATGTAATGGGGTATCTATCCATGTCAGAAACTACCTTTGAATTGAAAAATGCTGCTGCTACTAACATAGAATCTCTACATGTACAACCTTGCGTGACATGATGAAAATACAAACAGCGAAGCCGTTTGTGTGGCATCTGTTCATGCTAAAAAAAACCCTCATTTACTGAGGGTTCCATGGCATTACATGTTGGTTAGTTGTTGAAATGTGTTAGCCACCATTCTATGTCAGCTATTTGAAGCATCCGGTTTCGATAGACAGAACTGAAATAAAGTTTGGGAATTGCCTTCTCTCTACTTCTCAATTTCACAGTCGAGATTCACTGTGCCAAAATATCTGCTTGCCATCGTAACCCGTCACTTCCATTGTTCTCTCCTCAGGAATTCGATAGCAACTCACCCAACTCCACTGAAGTCTTGTTATGAATTGCATATGCGTAAACTAAACTGATTTGCTTTTGGGATGCGACAGATGCCACTTGCAGCAGTTGCTGAGAACACACAGCAGGTCAGTTCAAACCTAAATGGCATTGATAGACTAAAAGCCTGGACGTGAGCTTTGAATACATTCTGTGAAGCCGTTTATTCTGTGACAAGTACGACACTTCTGTGATCATGATTATTTTAGATGAAATGTCCAAATGCCTGAATACATTATGAGCACTAACTTCTTCACATTAACTATACTGGTGTGAATTCAAGATTTCTTTATGACAGACTTTATATTAGCATTAATTAAGGTTTCATTAATTTGACACTATGCAAGATTTCCAGCAGTTTCAGTGGCAATTAACTACGTGGGTTATGATAAGAAAGCAAGGAGGCTCCAAACTGATATGGACAGTCTGTTCCCGGGGCAAGAAAAGATCAGATGGATTATTTTGTAGATTAAGTACAAGTTTATCCTCTTTGGCATTACGGCCTTCAACGAGGAGTATCTCTGAAAAGCCAGGAGAATGGGAAATGTTAATGCTAAAAGCGAATTGAGAGTCTGATTATATTAGTTCTTGAAATCTAACAAATGCAAGAAAGAGATAGAATGCTAAGAGGGTTGGTGTGAAGACAACAATCAATAAAACGAAGGAGCCGTGCATTGCCTTGTGGAAGTGAAGCTGATGGCATGCCCTTGTCTGTATCAATAGTGCCGAGATGAGGTTCGTCCACAGTGTCAAGGTTCTGGAAATGATTACGACCAACAACCTGTCTGGTCTATCCATGTCGTCTCAATGTTCAAGAAAACAAAAGAGCATATCTACTTCCTCAGGTGGCTGAAGGCAATTTGATATGTCCACAAGCGCTCTTATCAATTTTCACAGATGCACCATAGTCAGCCTTCTCTGTGCATGCATCATAGTGCGATTTGGCAACAGCTTCTCCCATTACCACCAGAAACTACAAGAGTCATGAATACAGCCCCGTCCATAACATAACCCAGACTTCCAGCATTGAAGACGTGTTGATTTTCCAATCTCTTGAGAAGCCAACAATTGAATCAAAGACCGCTTTCACTCCTGCTCTGTTTTCTTCCAGCCTCTTCTATCAGACAGAAGACATAAAAGCTTTTGCACATGTGCAAATAGATTCAAGAATAGCTTCTTCCCTGCTGCTATTAGATTCCTGAATGGAACTCTCAAATGTTACATTTCATGTTGATCTCGCTCTGTGCCTCTTATCTGCAGCTGTATCGTTTTATGTTCGCTCCGTCCGAGGACCCTGCATACTTTGTTTGGTATGATCTGCCTACACTGCACGAAAAACAAAACATTTCACTGGACCTAGGTATGTGTCAATAATAATTCCAATCAAATCAAATTTATTGGAAAGCAAAGAGCAGCAGCTATGTTTTAAGGAGTTCAATCGCAAGGAAATTTGAATAAGAATACATGCATTGCTTCAAATTTGTAGAATTGCTAAGATTGCACCGAGACATAGTGCAAAATCTATTACCTTCACTTAAGTTAGGATGCAATTTCCTTTCAAATGAATTGTGATGGATATCCAGATGACAAACTTGTGAGATTGTCGGACCATCCCATGAAACGACTATGAAGAGACTGCTCTAATAGTTTGAGCTAATCGAATAATGAGAGATTGACCGAGCATGTGCATGACGGTGTACGGTTGGTGTTTGTATTTAATGACTTTAGTGGCAATGTGGATGCATGGAAAAATTACTCGAGGTAGGCGATCCAATGCTGTCGAGAATGGTGAATCAGGATCAAGGGGTGGGACGGCCTGCTCCATGCTTCCATATTCCTGTCATCTCAACAGCAGAAAGCTACAGAATCGAAGATAATTAAAACAAAAAGGAGAGTAACAAATCAACGAGAGAATGAATAAAATGATGGAAAATTTCAGGCATTCCTAAGTATGTTTTCATTGAGCTATTTCATGGAAGAAGGTGAATAATGAAAGCATTGGGGCGAACAGGAGTGGCCATTGTAACTGTTTCTTACAGAATTTTTTTCTTCACTAAGGAGGGAATTAATGGAAAGAGTGTAATTTTAAAAAAGGATTCTAGTAAAATTTTATATTAAATAATAATGAGAATGAATGTATTGTAGAGTCAAACCTCCTGGAAAGTGCAGATATATTTCGTGGTAAAAGGAACCCAGTGAGGAAATAATAGATGCTCAAAGGATCATTTGCCAATTCTCACGAAATGTATGTGAGGTAGCAGAGAATTATAATTGTAAGTCTACAACTATTCCAGCCTCGAAAATGTCTCGATGTTCGACCAGAAAATTAAAGGCCAGTCCGTTTGTACTCCATGGAGGGCACTTTATGAGAACCAATTATTAAAGGTCAGGTGGAAAGATACTAAGAAAGAGTTGGACTAATCATGGAAAGTCAGAATGCATTTGTGATGTGAACATCGTGTGTTATGAAGTTAAGCGGTTTTTTTGGTGAAATAGCATCAAGGGGACTCTTAGGGATAGTATTTCGGTAATGTCTAAATGGATATAGTGAGGCATTTGCCGAGATCCAACGTAGAAGACTTGTCAGAAAAAAAAGCCCATGAAATAGAAGTGAGTGCCAAGTTTGATCACAAAATTGTGTCACCGACAGGAAGCAATGTTTAACACTGCAGAATGTGTTCCTTTGATTTTTTTTTTACCATTTCCAGTGTTGTATGACACGACTTAGTGTTTTATCGCTTGGCATTTGAGCTGTACATTCATGATATATATTTTAACGTGGAAGTTTTGATTTGGATTTCGTTGATGATACAGAGGCAGTGGCATCGTTTATATTAATGATAATGGCCGTCAAATGCAGCTTTATATTACTGGTTCAGTTCTGATGGTGAAATATGATAATTTGAATTCAGTGTGTAAGTGGGAATATATAAAGTGAAGAGGATGTCAGAAACTTTACAGTATAGTCCATCGGTCCATGTTTGCTGAAGAACAGGTGATGAAATGCGTTAAAAAAGGCATGTGTGAACCATTGAGATGTTTTCCTGCTTTCGATGAAATGTTGAACACAAAATATATTCAATGCTCAAACTCTGTGGTTTGTTGATTGAATCAAACGCAGCAGTTTTGTGTGAAGTCCAAGTCACCAGGTTCGTGGAAAGGCAAAATTGTTCAGGATAGAGGACAACAAGTTATACAAGAATGTTGGGATAAATTTTAAATGGATGTACCATTGTTATTTTCCTCCCAAGACAGGCGGCAGAGTTCCAGCTAAATTGTACAGTACAAAATAATGAGGGGTTTATGTATTTGGGCAGCGAGTTCATGGTATTATTGCGGGGAAGACATAGGGAAATACATTAATGCATTATAGACAAGTAAAGTGATTTTTTACAGTCACATTCTGTAATTAGAACAAAATAATTGATTGTCTTTTAACCAGTGGGTACCTCTAAGGACGACATGTGAAGTAAGGGAGAGAAAAGCATTTCCATCCGATGCTGGGTGCTGTCTGAGATTTGTGTCCTGGTTTGATGGTTGAGACAGAAATCCTCAAGTTATTTGGAAGCAGTTTGGATGTGAAGCTGGGTGTTGTGTGCTTCAGAAATGTTGGATGGTTCTATAGTTCTGCAAAGTTTCATTCATAACGTGATCGCTAAATTGATCACTTCAAACCTGTCAATGGAACTTTATTAGTGGGAGCTGTTTTGAAGTTAGAATGAATCATTTTGGATAAAGTTATCAGTCAGTTGGAGAAATGTGCATTAATTACAGAAATGAAGACATGATTCAAAACAGGAATAAAAGGTGTTCAAATAATTGATTGGTATTTTGACGAGGTAACAAAGTTGAAATGCTGGCATGAAATTACAAGAGGAAGAGAAACAATGCATTTCTAAAATTGTAAAGTCACAGAATACAAAGACAATTGTAAAAGATGACGAAGTTACATAATTGTCAAATGAGATGGAGTATCTATGTTCTTCCGATTTGAAAAAACATATATAGTGATCTGTACTGAACAGGCCACTGGTTAAATCTTTCTATGAGAACTGGCGTTCTCTTCCCCATCCCCAATCGTTGCCCATTTCATGTAATCTTTAATACCTAATTAGCATCTGATTCCACTTTATGCCTATGAGTGTTCTGCGCCGAGTGATATCAAGTGTAATTATTTTAGATGGATTTACTTTAATTGTTGTTGGTACCAAGAGGCAAGATATTAGTTGGTGGTCACTAGATGCTGTTGTCATCCTCACTTTTTTCTCCGTACGTGAAAAACACAATTCTATGGGATTTTAATACATTTTACAGATCCATCGATGCACAGATTCATAACAGCACAGAAAAGACCCTTTGCTCCATCGTGCCTCCTCCAACGTGCACGAAACATGCACTAATTGCAATTTCCTGCACTTGTCCCATATCCTTGAATATTGTGATGTTTGAAGTATATTTCCATTTCTTCCAAGTTGGCAAGGTTTCCAGCCAATGTGAGAAGTTGTTGGCAGTTAGGAACAAGGGAAACTTGAAGACCTTCTACAGGTATATCAGGAATGCAAGAATGACTGGAGTAAGATTAGGCCAATCAAAGATGACTTTGTAAAGTTGTGTGTGGAATTTGAGGACATAACTGAAGCACTTAATGAATACTTTTCGTCAGTTTTCTCGTTGGAAAAGGGAAATGTTTGTGAGAATGCAGACTAGAAGAATTGATGGGATTATGCTTGACAAAGTGGAAGTTTTAGCAATTTTGGAAGATCTGCAAATAGTTAAGACCCTTGGCCAGGTGGGGTTTATCCTCGAATTCTCGGGGAAACCAATGAACAGGTTGCAGAGCCCTTTGCTTCGATCATTATGTCACCATTCCTGAAAAGAGTAGTGCCAGAAAACCGGATGATAACAAATGTTGTTCCCTTGTTTAAGAAGGAGAGTCGGGACAACCCTGATAGTTATAGGCCAGTGAGACTTACAGTGGGTTATAAGAGATACGATATATGATCGTCTGGTAAAGAATGATTTGATTAGGGATAGTCAACACGGTTTTGCGAACTGTGGGTCATGTCTCACTAACCTTATTGAGATCTTCGAGATGGTGACAAAGCAGATGGATGAAGGTCAAGAGGTTGATGTGACGTATTTGGACTTCAGTAAGGCGTTTGATAGGATTCCACGTGGTAGTCTATTGCACAAAATATGGAGTCGGGATTGAAGGTGATTTAACGGTTTTGATCAGAAATCGGCTGGCTTAAAGAAGATAGAGGATGGTGTTCGATGGGAAATGTTCATACTGGTTCTTGGTTATCAGTGGCATGCAGCAAGGGTCTGGTCTGGAGGCACTGGTGTTTGTCATTTTTATAAATGATCTGGATGTGGGCTTTAAAGGAGGAGTTAGTAAATTAGCGGATGACACTAAGGTAGGCAGAGTTGTGGTTAGTGCCAAAGGATGCTGTGGGCTATAGAGGGACACAGTTAAGATGCAGAGCTGGGCTGAGAAGTGTGAAATGGAGATTAATGTGGAAAAAGTGTGAGGTGGTTCACTTCAAAGAAGTAACGGGTATACAGAGTACTGGGCTTGAGATCAAATGTTTGCCAGTGTAGATGAACCTGGTCGGTGTCCAGGTGCATAAATCCCTGAAAAATGTCACCCAGTTGGATAGGGCTGTTAAGAAGGCATATGGTGCATTCGCCACAAGATCATGCTTCAGCTGTCCAAGATACTGGTAAGGCTGCACCTGGAATATTGCATGCAGTGCTGGTCACCGCACTATCAGAAGGATGTTGAAGCTTTGGAAAGGGTTCAGAGGACATTTGCTAGGATGTTTCCTGGTATGGAAAGAAGGTCTTTTGAAGAAAGGCTGAGGGAACTGAGGCTGTTTCCATGGGAGAGAAGAAAATTGAGAGGTGACTTTATCAAAGTGTATCAGATCATAACATGGTTAGATAGGGTGGGCAGTGAGAGCCTTTTTCCTCGGATGGTGATGGCTAACATGAGGGGACTGAGCTTAAACAGAGGGATGTTAGATTTAGAACAAATATTCGGGGCAGTTTCTTCACTCAGAGATTACGAGGGGCGTGAAATTGCCTGCCTGCAGTAGTAGACTCGACCAAGTTAAGAGCATTTAAATGGGCATTGGGAATACGTATAGATAATAATGGAATGGTGTAGGTTTGAAGGGCATCAGAGTATTTTCACAGGTCGGTAAAGCATTGAGGCCCGAAGGGTCTGCACTGCGCTGTAACGTTCTATGTTCGATGTTCTATGTTACCTCGCCAATATGTGCATTCCAAATTCTCTCGACGTGTTGAATGACACTCTGAACCTGATGCCCCTGTCGTAACTGACTCCTCAACCAAGGGGGGCAGGTGTTCTCTATTAAAACTTTGCATACCTCTCGTAATCGTAAACACGTAAATCATTACCCCTTCTGTCTACTCTGTTTTGAAGAAAATGATCCAAACCCTATCTAGGATCATAACATAGCTCAATTTCTCCATCCCAGGCAACATCCTGGTGAATCTTCCCTCTCTCCCCTCTAATCCTGTCACATCCTTCCTGCCATGACAAGACCAGAACTGGACATCGTACTCCAAACCTGGCCTGACTGACGCTTTGTACAAGTCCAAAATTACTCATTTATGCTCTATGGCACGAAAGATGAAAACAAGTGTGCCTAACAGTACTTCATCTTGTTTCTTCTTCCAAAGCATATTATCTTGCACTTATCAGGGTTAATGATCATGTGTTTTAGGTCTCCAATCACCCAATAGGATTTTCACTATTTACCACTCTTCCAAATGTGGTATCTTCTGCAAGTTTGCTTCATAAACCTCCTCCCCCCACATTTTTATTTGAATGTTTTGTGTATCTAACGAACAATATGGGTCCGTAAACTGCTCCGAGTGGTGTACCGTTTCACACAAGTCTGCAGTGATCCAAACAGCCTTCTATCATTGTCTTTGAGTTCTATTACAGAGCCAGTTTCTGATCTGGCGTGAAAGCTTTCGATCAGGTCCATGTGCTTTAACTGTCTCAAATAATGTACAGTAAGAAGTCTTTCAAAAACTTTGATGCAATCCATATATAAACTACGTCAAATGATCTCCTATTGTCCACACATTTTAGTGTATTTTCAAAAATTTCCAACAAATTTGTTAGGCATGACATCCCTCTGAGAAAGCTATGTTTACTATTCTCTGCCCTCTATTGCCTGTTCTCACAACTATATAGTCTACTCTGTCGTGGAAGTCCCATGATAGAACATTAATTCCTTTACTGAAGTTTACTCAGTCTGACAACGAATGTATCAAATATCACACAACTGTCAGTGCCTTGATATTACATAAAACGTGCCGGGATTTTTTCTTTTGTCGATGTGACTAAGTTTTCAACAAAAAACTTCTCCACTAATTGCAGGTATCCCTGAAATAAAAGAGGACCCGGTAGACTATGACGTCGAAGAAAACGAACGAGAAAATTTCGATGGAGGTGCCAACAGTTCATTATCCATTATGACGTTTGTCGTCCTGTTTATTCTCAGTTCGCTGTACAGCACATTTGTAACTGTGCTTAAGGTAAGAACACATTTTAATAGCTGTGTTACATTCGGCTTTCATAGATGAAATCATGCTCATCTGCACATAATAATGCAGAGCTATTACTCAAAAAATAATAATTTTCTTCAAATTGATCTTGAGTGATTAACTGCCGTCTTGAATAAACGTCCTCATGGGATGATTGCACAGAGGAATGCGAGCACACATTTTAAAAAGGTAAAAAAAGAATAGAAAGAAGTTCAGCACAAATTGTTTCAAATAGTTCTGCATCTCCATGAAGGAATGTGGAAAATATTAATTCATGAATCAGATTAACTAATTAGTTTAGTTTAGATTAGTTTAGTTCAGATTAGTTAATGAATCAGATTAACTAGTGACAGATCAAAGTGAATTTATAGGAAAAGCATCGGTATGAGAGGCGACTTTATTTGCAACATGCAGCATTCTTCCAGATCTTTATAGGATAGATGCAGACATATTTTAAAAATCTATATATATTATGAAACCTGATTCTAGTCCACCACTTGCATTTGGAAGCACGGGTTTTCAGAGCGCTGCTCCTGTGAAGTGTGATTTTTAGCTTTATTCACCCCAGTCCAATACCAAATCCTCGACATCATGCAGAAAGATTGTTTGACTTGGTGGTGTATTAATACAGTCACAGAACGCACAAACGCAATTTCTGCAGAGTTGTGCCGATCTAACTATTCTATTCGCACATTCCAGCATTTGAGTTGTATGTTAGAATTCTTGAAGTACTCATCCATGTAAACATTTAAAGATTAAAAAGTTCTTTTTCTCACATCTACTACCCTCCGAGGCATTACCCTGCAGATGCCCACTACCGTCTGGCTGAACAAATGCTTCATAAAAAATCATTCTGAAACACCTGCCCATCATTTTCAATTATGTTCCTTCTTTACTGAACACCTAATTAAAAGAAATAACAGTTTCCCGTCTACCCTGTCCATGCCACTTGTAGTCATATGCATCTCAACCACGTTCCCCTATCTGGTTTCTCTGTTGTAAAGAACACAACCTGGATGAACAAAGCATCTGCTAATATTTAGAGCTCGCCAGCGCTGCTTAATCTTCTAATAACTCCCTCCACTTAAAAAAATTCCTTGGTGTCGTGTTGTAAACAGAACTACACACAGTAATCCAGCTGTGGACTAAACGAACTTTTGTAAAATTCCAACATAACCGTCCTGATCTCACATCTCTAACATACGTACTGACAAAGGCAAGGGTCCAGAATGTATTCTTAAAAAAAGGCACTCGATATCCACACACCTCAACATCTCCAGCATCTTTTATAAGAGGAAATGGTTCATCACATCACTCCCTATCATGTTTGCACTAATTAATACTGTTACCAAGCATCCTTCTGTACTCTGTGACCATCATCATCAATATCACCATTAGATAATGATGATTGAGTTACCAGTTCAATACATAGGTTTGATGCATCTCAAGAGTTATCCTGTTTCACTGCATTTCGCTCAGAACTAATTTCAGCCACCTTGTGTAATTCACCTTAATAGAAATTCACCATGATCACTGCAACCATGCAAAATCCATTTGATGTTTAAAGTCACGACATCATTTGACTGAATCTGCATAATGCGGAATCTACCACCAAAATATCTTTCTTGCCTTGTGCCCTCTGCAGCCAAACACAAAGTTAAGAATTCGGTGTAACTATAACAGGATATCCCGCTCATTACGTCCCACACATAGCCTTCAATTATTAATCTGTAATCTATTAATGAAATACAGAAGCTCTGAAGAAAGTTCACTGCACCTGCAGCATTAAATCTGGTTTCACTGTACAGATGCTGCCGGAGGTTTTCCATCAATTTCAAAATTTGTTTTTGATTTCCAGTATCCACAGATCTTTAGCTTTTTGAAAAATGAAAATGCTTTGTCTGAGAAAACAAAATCCTGCATGACAATTTTTGGCTTTGCAAACAGGTGAAAGCCTAATTTCACGGGGCAGCCGATTGAAATAGAGAAGAAGATTCATGGATTTTGTTTTGGGAATTTCGAGGAGTTGCCAAGGGCCTTATTATAATTTTAAATAATACACACAGACATATGGTGCTGTCAGTTCATTCTTCCATCTTTGTTCAAGCATTGAATACAGTCTCTCCTGGAATTTCCCACTCTACCTTTAGAAACTTGATTCTCAGCAGATTACCGATATATGCTGCAGAGTGCACTTTCACATTTTGACCTTAAATGGCCTCTGAAACATTTAATTGCCGCAGCATTACTGCATCAGCGATTACATGGTCACCTGCAAGCTCGGTTTTCAGTGAGGCTGTTCCAAGTTGCAAGCAGGATGATGACGTCGAGTGAAAATCAATTCAATTAATTTATTAACTGGAACTCAGAATTTGCTGATGTTTTGTAATCAAATTTGAACTGTCTTTGCCAACTGTAAACAACCTTACATTTGCCCAAAAGAGAGAAAATGCTGGAAAATCTCAGGAAATTTGGCAGCATCTGGAAGGAGAGAAAAGAACTGACGTTTCGGGTCTAAAAGACCCTTTGTCAAAGCTAGAAAGGGGAGAAATAGGGAGGTATTTATACTAGGCTGGGAGAAGGTGCCATTTGTGCATGGCTTCACAAGCAAAGGTAGCAGTAAAGAGGTGATAATGACAGTACAGAGAGAGATTATAGGCTTATTAGAAGCTGAGGCCAGTGCTATGTGACAAAATATGTGGGGGATTGGTTGGGGGAGGGGGTGCGAGATGGAGGGCGGGAATGGGTGAAGCAGAGACAAAATGGGAAACGAGGAGAAGGGTAGCAAAGGGGGAAGAGGAGAGGTAAAAGGTGATGAGAGAGTGGGGAGCGAGAGAAAGAGAGACAATCAAGAAATAAGAGGCACAGAACAGTGAAAAAAAATAGAAAATTAAGATAAATAAAATAATTGAAATTAAATTATGGAGCAAAATGAAAACAGAGGGGTCGAGATGGGATAATCATCTGATGTTGTTGAATTCAATGTTGAGACCGGCAGGCTGTAATGTGCCTAGTCGGAAGATGAGCTGTTGTTCCTTCAGTTTGCATTGAGTTTCACTGGAAAATTGCAGCAGGCCAAGGACAGACCTGTGGGCATTGGAGCAAGATTATGTGTTGAAGTGGCAAGCCACGGGAAGGTCCGGGAACTGATTGCGTACACATATGGCTCCAGAAGCAAAGGTAGCAATAAAAAGGTGATAATGACGGTGTAACTAGTACAAATAATCTCTATTTCTCCCTTTTTTTGATTTGAGAAGGGGTCAGTTAGACTCAAAACGTCAGGTCCTTTCTCTCCTTACAGATTTTGCCAGACTTGCTGCAATTTTCCACCGTTCTCTCTTTTTGTTTTCAGATTTCAGCATCCGCAGTAATTTGCTTTTTTCTTACATTTTCCCATGTGGGTCGTGATCTAACTTTATTTCCTTGTACTCGTTTTATTTGGTAAATTGCCAGAGAATTTCTCTGCGCAGTATTTGCTATGCTACTGAACTTAAATCTCCTCTACAAAACATGAATCTATGCTTCATTTACTTTTCTTCCAAGTCCAAATTTCTCTTTGTACGTTGTTTACTTGAAGAAAGGTCTAACCAGAGATGAGGCTACCTGATCATGGAGTTTTGTCAATCCTTTCCAGATCACAAAACATACCACTCGATTTCATACTGATAGTCTGCGATTTGCCTTTTGTGTATGCTTCAGAATGTTGAACGTTTTTATAGATTTTCTTATCGTAATTATTGGATTTTGCTCTCTGCAGGTAAACTGACCATCACTGATGAAAACAATTACTTCTGACTTCATTGAAAGCTTGTGTGTGAAGCTCCATCAGATGCTGATTAGAAATGGCATTGAATTGAATTTTGCTCTCAATCATATCGGCCCTTCCACGGTATCACTTCAACGTGTATTCTTATGTGATCTCAACTCTGGAATGAGAAATACTTGCATATTCTTGGTCATTAATGTTTGCCTTCACGCTTTCTTTTTTAAGTCTTGGAGTTAAAGAAATTTCATGAAACTGCTACAAGTTGAGGAAATCATTCTTCCCCATTTAAATAAGCTAAAGATGCATCTTTGAAAGTTGCCAATTGTCGGCAACATTTTGAAAAAAAAAGGGTATCCTATGTTCCTCATCTGCTAGACAATACATCTTTGAGAAAGGTAACCAGAGAAACCTTCCAAACAGGCACGCGCTCAAGTATAGCATTCTTATCCAAGAGCATGAGATAGATAAAAGCCTATTAATTTGACAGAATGTCGAGTCATTACTACAGAAGACATAGAAAATGTATTTTCCAAGACTTGGAAACAAATCTACAAGTCTGAATATTTTGCTCCCCACTGTTGTTATTAATTATCTGACAGTGAGAGCCGACATTTCCTCTGTTCAGCATTTTTATTTGCGATAAGTGATAAGGCTATCAATGCTGAGTTTCAGCAATTGCTTCGTTTGCTAGAACCCGCAGTGCGAACGATTGAGAATATCTTAAGGATATTTCGAGATACAGAACCCAGCGAACACTTAATAAAAATACTTGAGTGTAGCATATAATTTGATTCCACCTTGAAAAAGTCGCAGAATTTCACATTCACGTAGAAATTCAATGGACATTTTGTAAACTGCCATTACTATCCATAATACCACATATGTGGAAATGTGTTCACATATAATTGCTTATTTCAAACAACGGTTACGAATTCCCAGAACCATTGTTGTTATGAGACAATAGGTGCACTAAAGCAATTTCGTGAAGGGCGATTTTCAAACAGGGTTCAAATGAACAGTGTTCATTGTCTCTCTCTACTAACAAAAACAAAAGAAGTCTAATTGGCACCAGATACTGTGTAACATCACAGTTAATAATTAAATGACTGATTTCTGTGCTGTTTATTTTGCTGCAAACTTTCCAAGTTGCAATGGAAGTGATTAAATGTAAGAGAATACATTTTGTTTTGAGTGGATCAGAGATTCATTCTTGAAATTAATGAGCCATTCAAACCCATGTAAGCTCTTCTGCTTGCTCAGTACCTTCATTCCATTCCCACATGAGTTTTCAACCCTTTGAGTTAATTTTATTGACAAGACTGCAATTCTTATGATTTTCAAAATAAATGAAGTGTCAGAAGCAGAAGAAACTTGCACTCATTTGTGCAAACTGCAGAAATGTAATGCTGCCAACAATAGATATCACTGTTGTAATATAATTTAGTTATTGCCTTCCTATTCTGTCAAGTCTGTGGTGTGAAATGTACTTGCTGTTATCTACTCCATATTGCCAATCATTTATATGTTGTTTAAATCCTGACCTTCAATCTAACATGTTTTCAAAATGTAATGTTATTCAGTTTGTTCCACTGATGACGTCAGTATTCACATATTTTTGCCTCATAAATGATTTTCCTTTTGCAAATAAAATCTGTTTTTAATTAAGCAACTGATGTGCAGAGCTTTATTCATTTACTTTCAAAGTTTGCTGGCCGTAACAATCGTCAGATTTAATTGAAACTCAGTCCTGTAAAGTGGGAAGCATTGACACTATCAAACTTTATTGCCCATCGACAAACTCTCCTTGCGAGATCATACGTTTTTATCTGCTACAATCTCTGTTAGATAGGGGACTGCAAAAGCATGTCAGGTTGTTAACTGATTTGAAGGGGTATTGGCAGGCACTGTTTGATCCCTTGCAATGTATATCCTTGTATTTATGCAGAGTAGAGCGACGAGGTTTGACAATTATCATGTAACAAAGATGAGGGTTAAAACGTCATTGAATTACTGCCACCGATATTAGTCATCAACAGAATCTAGTCTTCAGTTCTGAATTCTTCCTGAAAGACAGTAAGAATTGCATCTAACTGTAATGAATCAGAAACGCTATTCAGTAATGAATGAATCAATTATTGAAGACTAATCAGCAGATCTTGATACCTTGGCACTGGAAATTACTACCCAAGATCCATTAACCTGACTACCTTGGCTGCCCGATCATCTCAGTCTGCCCCTGTCCAACTTAACTCATCTCCACAAACCTACTTACTGTCCTGTTCCTCTGTTCCAGGAACTTCCCACATACATTCGGACACTATCCATGCCCTCCAACCCCTCGAAGACTTTCGCTTCCCTGATCTCCGAAGCCTCATTTTCACCATTGTCGTCCATAGGGACAATAGAACTCCATCTACCATGATGAAGGCCTCCAAGCCATCCGTTTCTTCCTCTTAAGGTATCTCCAATAGTAGCTTTCCACGAACACTCTCATTCATTTGGCTGAACTGACCCTCACCGTGAGTAATTTATTCTTTGAATCCTCCAACTTTCTCCAGACAAAGGGGTAGCCAAGGGCATCCACATGGGCCACAGCAATGCTTGTCTCTTTGTCGGTTATGTTCTACAGTTTCACTGGTTCCATTTTCCACCTTTTCCTCCGCTACATTGATGAGTGCATCAGCACCACCTCGAGCTCTCACGGCGAGATTGAACAGTTTGTCAACTCCACTGACACATTTTGCCTCATCTGGACCATCTCAGAACCCCCACCCCACCTTGCTGGACATCTGCATCTCCATTCACGGTGACTGACTCAACACTGACATCACCTACAAACCTATCGACTCGCACTGCTCCCTGGACTAAACCACCTCCCACTTTGCCTGCTGTAAAATCCCGAACACTTATTCCCACTTGCTCCGCCTCTGCTGCATCTGCTCCCAGGAGAACCAGTTCCAACACAGAACAAACCAGATGGCCTCCGTTTTTGAAGACAACAACTTTCCCTTCCATGTGATTGAAGATGCCCTCCAACGCATCTCATCCATTTCTCGGACCTGTCGACCGCCTCACTCCTCCAACTGCAACAAAGACAGATAGCCCCCCCCACCCCCCCGGTCCTCACGTTCAACCCCACCAACCTCTGTCTACATCTCATCATTCTCCTGTATTTCCATCACGAACAACTGAACCCCACCAACAGAGATAAACGTCCCTCCTCATCCCATCCACTTTCCAGAAAGACCGTTTCCTCTGCAACATTATTGTCAATTCCCCGCCCCATTCAATGCACTTTCCTCTCCCAGCACCTTCCCGTGCCAACGCAGGAATTTCAAAACCTGCACCCACACCTACCCCCTTACCTCCGTCCAACGCTCCAAAGGAGCCTTCCGCATTCATCAGAGTTTTACCTGCATTTCTACACATGTCGTTTACTCTGTCCGCTGCTCCCGATTTTGTCTCCTCGACATTGGAAAGACAGGAAGCCTACTTGCAGAGCACTTCAGATAACATCTCCAGGACACCGAAAGCAACCAACACCACAGCCCCACGGCCGAACACATCAACTCCCACTCCCACTTCACCAAGGACATTCAGGTCCTGTGTCCCCTCCATCGCCATTCCTTTACCACCCGACCCATGAAGGAAGAACACCTCATCTTCAGTCTTGGGACCCTTCACGGCATCAATGTGGATTTTACCAGTTTCCTCATTTCCCCTCCCCCGACGTTATCCCTGTTGCAAACTTCCAAATCAGCAGTACACTCATAACTGATGTGATCTGTCTGCCCTCCTCTCTGACCTATCACCATTACCCGCATGTTCGTCTATCTATCACACTCTCAGCTCCAGTTCGCCCAGCCCACCTCCCTCCACCCCTTCGGCTCACACCCCAAATACTGTTGAAGAGCGCTTGCCCGAAACCTTGATCCTCCTGCTCCTCGGCTACTGCCTGACCTACACTAATTTTCTAACACCACACGTTCGATTGACTATTACGTATCGTGTTTAATTAATTATTTTATACAGTATGAGTGCAATTCCGTTCATCTCTGGGAGAATGCAGAGATTTTATATTTTGCAGTGGGTAATTCCTGCCTTCCCAAAGCTGAAGATTCTGATCAATAAATGATCAATGCCTTGACTGAGATAGCAATGCTCCCGAGACGATATTTAAAAGTATTTTACAATGTCTTGTGAACAATCATATGAGATTTCACACCACAGTGTTCCTGCAATTAGCCACATGGTCAGTCTTCAGTAGCCTTAGACAAATCGTGAATTTTCGGTGGCATATCTTGCCATGATAAGAAACCTTAGAGTCCAAAGATTTCTAGACATCATTAAGTTGCTCACTCTTAATGAAATTCCTTACTGTCTTAAGTCTAGTTTCAAGGCAGACCTCATGTTAACTGTTTCCAACATAATAACGTTTGCAACAATATCTTAATTTCAAGCATTTCCTGAGCATTGTAAATGGTTCAACAGCTCTTGTATCGAAACATCAAGAGATTCAAGTGGTATCAGCCTACTAATTCAAATTTAAGTCAGTGATTTTCGATAGTTATTGGTGATGCATTCATTCAAGCATCATCAACTTTATTGGAATAGGTCAAAGTGATCGTCCATTATATTTTGTGCAAACAAAATCGTCAACGTTACACATGAATTAGTTTCACTGCCAACCATATTCTAGCGGAAAATGGGCATAAGTGACTTAACATTGGGATTCAGAGAAGTGATGTTAACACCTTACAGAGCCCAATAACACACGTGCAAAACAACCGGATGGGTAATATTAATTTCAGTAGCCTGAAAAGAATGAAAATAGATTCCAGAAACAATGATGTTGAACCTTCCAAACTATGTCCCTGATTGGTGTGATGGTCAGATTATGAGAATCTTTGCCCAGATTCACCAAACTGCATTTTACTAATTATAGATGAAAAACATTAACCTGTCAGCAAATTTGGCATGTATTATTTCTTTCCCCACTTATCACAGTCAAACTGGCGATCTCAATTGAGTAATACAAAAGCGCAATTCAATTGAAATTGTTCATTTTTTTTATCTCAGGAGATAACTCTAAACCACGACCTTTCCTTACTTCGAAAGTAGCCGAATTTAATGAAATCTCGACAGAAAGTTACACTGTGCAACATGATCAGAAACCAGTTTATACTTTGTTGTCGTGGTGCACTTCTGTAAAGGAGAATGGGTTTATGTCACTGCATTTCACTCCACCTAGAGGCTAAGACTAGCCATTAGGAAAAAGCAATGACTGCAGATGCTGAAACGAGATTTTGGATTAGTGGTGCTGGAAGAGCACAACAGTTCAGGCAGCATCCGAGAGGCATCAAAATCTCCTCGGATGCTGCCTGAACTGCAATGGTCTTCCAGCACTACTAATCCAAAATAATGCGAGCTATTACATGTCTGAGGAACAGGAGGAGACATATCACATTGCATAAACAGCAATTGTGTTCATTTAGATCGCAAATAATGCCTGGCAGAAAAGTTCATAAACCTTGACACCGTTGTTAACACATATCCAATTATGTCATTGGGAAAGCTTAACGTGCCAGTAGCCATTAGCTTTCGTGAGTTATTTGTACCGTTTGTGTCATAATTGTTTCCTATTTCATTCCAGAATGGCCTATGTATAATTAAAACTACTGCTAGCTTATTCTTGTACTATCCAACAAGAAGATATGTTAGTAAATTATGCCGACACAATAAATATCTTTTATGTAGTTTCTGATCCCAACAGCCATACACTGCTCATGTATAGGTTTGAGAAGTGTGCTGATTGCTTGGCAATTCAACCGTGATTGGCCGATGCATTGCCATTCAGAAAACAATGCACAGCTACACTCTTGTCGTGTTCCTGCGTATCACCAAAGACGTTAGTATAATGGAAAAATCAATTGGAAATGCTTACTATATTTATTATTCTGTTAAGTTTGCTACTGGTCTGTTAAAAAGCAATTCTGTCTTTATTTTATTGCATTTGAACAACAGCGAAAGAATAAAGTTTGTGTTATATTTTAATTTCGGAAGGTCTACCTGCCGAATTGTGTCTGGAATGCAAGACGTTATATTTACCTTTGAAATAATAAAATAGTTAGTGCTGAGACTAGACAAACACCAAACTTCACTAATGCCTTTGAACTGCACTTGTTGCACAGCCTTCTGTGCCCTGGAATGATAATTACTCATCAAGATGCTTGTTAAATGTTATGAGACTGCCTCAACCACCCTCTCTGGCAAATATTACATTCTGCTACACCCTCTGGGTAGAAGAAATTTATCTCAGAACAACTTCAAGCCGCTTACTCGTCATTTTGCATTAATGTCACATGGTGTTAAGTACACGAACCATAGAGAAAATAAAATCTCACAATTTCACATGTTGAGGCGGCACGGTAGCTCAGTGGTTAGCACTTCTGCCTCACAGCGCCATTGAATTGCTCTCCCCCAGACAAGCCCTGCCTGTCCAATCTCTCCTCATGACTTTCATGCCAATTAACATCCCAGCGAATCTCGTCTACTTCCTGTCAACTGTTTTGAGATCCTTTTTGCAGTGTGACAACAAGAACTGAACACAATATTGCATTTCTGGTCTAAGTAATTTCTGTTCTAAAGTTGTAACAAGACTTACTTTCTCCTATTGTTCTAGGCCTTGGTCTTTGAGGGCAAGCGTCCCAAATGCCTTGTTTACCGCTGCAAATGTCCATGCAACTTCAGTGATCTGTAGACGTATATACCAAGATCCCTGTGTTCCTCAGTGTTACCTCGAGTTGCATGATTCGTGATATATGTCTTTCCATTTTGCAATCTCCCAAAATGCATCACGTCCCATTGCACAGAATTAAATTTCATCTGTCACGGTTCTACCCGATTTCCCAGATTATTAGTATTAGACTCTGCTCCGAGACAGTTCTGCTCACTATCAACGACATCAACAATTGTCGAGTCATGCATAAACATGCTAACAGCATGGAGACCGGATCCTCAAACAGACTGTCGTAAATAAAAAAAAGTCATTGACAACGCTCAAGGCCGGTCAATGAGCACTACAGCCCCCAGAGTCATCACAAAGAGTACCATTCCCAACTGAAAGTGCTCTTTGAGATGACTGAACAGTTTTTTTTCCCCACAAGCAATCCTGCTTTGCATTGTTTTATCTGCTTAGTTTTAGAGTTGTTATTGCACACCTCTGGAGCAGACAGGGCTGAACTCAGGCCTTCTTCAGGAATGCTGGGGTTATTTCCAAAACATTTTCCGGCTTATGACCGAAACGTCGATTCTTCTGCTCCTTGGATGATGCCTGACCTACTGCGCTTTTCCAGTAACACATTTTTCGGCTCTTATCTCCAACATCTGCAGTCCTCACTTTCTCCCACTATCACTGTACTGCAAGGGCTCTAAATATCTTTTTTCTATGTTTTCGAAACAACTTGTTCAGTTATGCTATTGCATACATACAAAAGAATTATTTTTTGCACCCGAGCCTTCTGGTTCACAGGTACCTATTTGAATACGTTAAATCTACAGAGATATGATTAAACACCACCAGGTGGAATTTGAAACGAGGAATTGAATCGATTTGAACCCACAGCTTTTGTGCTGCAGGACACTTCACACATTCATTTCAACTTATTCAGTCAAGCTATTCAAAGATGCTAATCTGCTCCTCTGGAGAAGGTGGGATTTCAACTAGGATCTGTTGGTTTCGGGATACGTCTTCACATTGTTGTAGGAATTTCCTCATTAAACTGTTCACAGATATTATGACATGCCCCTTGAGCAAATTGGACTTGGCCTCTGAGACTCCTGATTAAAAGGCATGAACACTGGCACTTCACAACAAGAACCCTAATTCTTCACCATTCTTTTGACAATGGTGGGGCAGGGTGGGAGGGGTTCCTGAATATTCCAGAGGAGGCCTGTTGCCTCTTTTGTATTGAATGTGTTTCTTCCAAATTAAAAGAAGTGGTGAGCTGGTGTGCGTGTGCAACCCTGTACTGGCTGAAAAAACATTCTATTCAGGAGCACTTCCCGCTGCTACGTGGCAATATATACCACACATAGACATTTGGACGGAATGTACTGTCAGCTGTAAGAAAGTGTGCTTGTTTAATACAGAAAGGGCATGAGGGAGAAAGCGACAGACTGAGAGATAGAGCGAGAGGAGATTGATCGTGGGTGGGTACTGAGAGAGTGGGGGAAAACTCGAGTTATGGTTTAAAGGATGGCAGGCAATGAGAAAAAGGTGGAGAGAGGCAGAGGGAAACAGTGAAAACTGGAGGTCGAAAGTTAAAACGGCGCTGGTATGCAAAAGAGACAGTGTGAGTGAGAAGGAGAGAGAGGAAGTTAGTGAGAAAGAAAGTATGGTAAGAGTAGGAACCATGTATTTCTGAGTCTCACTTTTGTAAGTTAAAACAAATTTGCTCCATTCTTTCCTCCATGGTAATTGCTTGGTTTTGGATACAACCAACAATGTCGTGTCTCCTCAATAATCTATTTTAACAACACAGAATCTGATTCCGAACTCTCAAGTAACTTTTCTTTGCCCAGTTCAAGAACAGTTTATTTTATTTATATATTAAGAATTTTCATTTTGTTCCATTCATTACGTTTCGCTTTCCCACTTATAATTGCAAAGAATGCCTTTAAATCCTTCAGGTGTATTTGGAAATAATATCACAGTCTCGCAGGTAATATTAATTCGAGGGTGAAGCCAAAATATATTTTCAGACACATCAGTCACCAGTTCCAAGATATCAAAGATGCAATAGTCTGAAATCCAAGGAATGCAGATTTGGGATTTTCGAAAAAAGTTTGGAGAAATTTCCACAGAAAAACAATAATGGGGCAGCATTGAAGGTGATTAAGCACCATCAATAACATTTCAACGTTGAAGTTAATCTCGACAAGAATCATGTGGTCAATGAAGGAAATATGCAACAAGTGATGTGGGATACAACAGGAAGTGTACGGTCATTCGAATGCGATTTACAAATCGGTGATTATTAGAAGAATCTGGTGAAATATTTTTAAACATGGTATGAATCGTTCCCACTATAGGACCGAGGACAGGGAGAAGAGAAAACAGAGGTTGAAATTCAATTTGTAATGAATCTCGTGATGACAAGTATTTGTAATTGATAGACGTTTCGATCAGTAATGGAATGGAAAATGGCAAGAAAATGCAGTTGAGAATCAACATTGGCTACGTTGAATAAACGGAGCAGACTGGAAGAGCTAATAATCTAACTCTGTTGCAGCATCTGATCTTCATGGCGTTAATATTAGCAGTCTGAACATCCGTCGTATTTGGACAAAGTTTGTGTACCTAATATTAAATATTTCCGAGTGATTCCCACTTCAAAACATGTTGTATCCATTTTAATTGCTTCGGCAGCCTTTTTTCTCCTGAGAACAGAAGAGTTCCTGCAGTTCATTTCCAAACATGTCTCACTGTTGCAAAGAGACAAGAAACGTGTCGAGGGATGCTTTGTATCCACTTTTTTCTATTAGCTGATTAAGACAGCTTCATTTCGGTACTGGAATGGGTGAGACTCTCAGTCAACTTTAGGAATTCACACTTGATCTAGCTCACATAGGCCATAAAGCCAAAAACTTAACAATTACAGTTAGTTTAATCAATGAACATTTGCAACATCAGCATGGAAACTGTCACTTCACATTGTATTCCAGAAACTCCAAATTGGGGGAAAGATCACCAAATATATTGCTGAAAATTTACACCACTTCATTCAAGATAGGGGGAATTGCTTAACGAGATATAACGACAGAAAACTCGCAATAATATCCATAACATTTTTACACATATTGGAACTGTTGTATCACATAACTATTCCTGATTATTTTTAGGTGTTGCCACGAGACGGACGTTTCTGTCAATACAATGAACAATTTCATGAAAAAGATTTGGCCAAAACAGACAGCGACCATTATGTGTGAAATCATCTGCAGCGACTTAGAAGACATCACTACGTTGTTCCAAGTAGATAGGAGTAAGAGAACGGAAGAGTAAGAGTAAGTGACAACTAGAAATCCTCAGTGGAATGGAAGGAAATTCATCACTATGAGCAAGCATCAAGTAATGGTAGCAGATTGGGAAAACTATGAAATACCAATGTCAGCCAAAAAATTCTGTTGGGCCAGAGCACTGGCGAAAAGTCACGCAGACATACTACGACGCAGAAACTCCACACAGTTTGTCACCCACGTCTGGAATCAAAACCAATTCCGTGGTGCCCTGAGTAAACATTGCTAACCATTGATCCCATTGAGTCTGCACGAACCTGAAGAACATTCCATCCAAATCCACCCACGCCCTATCACCAAACAGTACTTTTGTTTTAAATATTGCTAACCAATCTAACCTGCACACGACACGAAAATTTTCTGCATGGCCAATCTATCTAACGTGCAGATTTTTAGATAGCATGGAAATGCTCATAGACACCGGGTGGCTTACAAACTCCAAACAGACGCTCGTCTAAGTCAGGAATCCAACTCGGATCCCCGGTGCAGTGTGGCATCAAATATTTCACCCGACACTCATGGCACGGGGACTCAGTAGTTCAGTGGTGAGCACCGTTGCCTCACAGTATCAGGAAATTAGTTCCTATTCCTCGGGCGAGTATCTGCGTGCAATTTGCGCGTTCTCCACACATGTCGACGTAGATTTCCTTGCACCGTCCAGAGATTTGCAGATTGGGTGAATTAACCATGCCATTTGCCCATAACGTCAAAGAATGTGCAGGTTAGTTGGGGTTCAGTGGCAAGTAAAATGAGCTACTGTTATAACAAATCATTCACTGTCCACATAAATTACCCATATACATAGCAATATGCAATATTATAATTTTGACCTTGTTCATTCTGTAAATACTAATCTGAATATGCTATAATTGATTGCATCCCATCAGTTACTGTCATTTTTTTAAAAGCTGATCGACTCGACCTTCTGGTAATTGAACACGAAAAGGAGGTAAAGCTACCAAAATTCAGCATGAGTTTCATCGATGAATAATTGGAGTTATGTGTAAGTCTTTGAGATAGAAGATAATTCTACACCTCCATACGTATACTATGAGAAACAACAAAAATTGTTAAATCTGTACAAACAACGGACTCAGCAAAGTATGGTTCTTTTGACAGTTGATGAAATGCGTCCTCATGAATTTTACATCCTGATCTCATCCACGGCCGAGATTAACGCAGAGAAGACGGCTTTCCTGCTCTTATCCTGCAGAAAGTTACGTCGGCTGGATGGTTAATTACGCACTTTCAGATCCAGGGTACTACAGCCCAGTGGACCGCAATAGAGAAAATGTTTCAGTTCCAATACCAGCTGACTAAGATTCAATGCAGCAGCGCAATGCAGGGGAACCAACTACTCCTCGTTCGGCGACATGGCCTTCAGCTGCAAGTTAATTAAATTTCAAATAATTCCGATGGAAAAACCAACGTTTGTTAATGTTTGACATGTTCTGATTTACAGTTTCATGTCCTGTTCATCATCTGAATTATCTACAGTATAGATTCTGGGAGATGTATTTCACCTTTTACGCCAAAATCTGAGCAACTGTGTCTGATGTAGATATTCTGAAAATCTCATGAATGGTTCACTGGCATTATTAGAGCAAGACAGAATTGTTAAAGTGGCTTTGATCATTTCAAATAATGCAGAAACAAAATCTGAAGGCTTCCGTACCCATATTTTGCAAAATTTTATTTTACACTTGATTCAAATACGCATACTATCCAGTGTGATATGTGAACAGTGCAATACGACTGGTGCCCAACGTTTTACGTCCTTGACTGTTGTTTTAATCATTTACTCCGAGGTGATCTACAAATCAAGACTTCACGCGTGTGTTGATGGCACCTGGCTCTGCTTGAACAGCTTTTATTTTGAATCGGCGGCTTCTCTCTGAACAATGCTTGTATGATAGCTATGAGTGGACGGGCAGAAGATCCAACAATGAAAAAATATAGAGACCATCAAAACCAATTTTTACTGTTCCTGCCAAAACATTCATTTCAGAATTCCCTGATCCACTCTTCTCTTTGGCCATTGTCCGATGCAAAACCAGGATTCAGAGTATCAACATCCCAATGGAAACCGAGCTTTCTCCAAACATTATTGACTCCACTCCAACGACTGGTTTCTTGCCACTTTGAAATTTCACTCGACTCTCAACTTTTCTTTGCTCATGAGTTGCTGAAAATGTTATTATTTCCTTTGTTACATGTCGATTTGACGACTGAATCTATCTCCTGGAAAAACTCCGATCATCTTGCACATTCAAAATATTTCTTCGATTTTCGTCCTTTGACATCATTCGTAGGGCTTCCGTATTTACAGCAATCAAAATGTACACTGAAGTGGTAGAATGAGAACGTGATTGAACTATTAATATAGATATCCAGGTTGGTGAACTCAGTTGATGTCTCACCACAGTTGCTGCTGGAATTGGAGGTTGATTAACAAATCTGGAATTGCTCTTAGCAATAGCGACCATGGGACCACCTTAAAAAAAAACACTGTTTCGTTCAGATCCCACTTCATTAAACAAAATCTCCTAGGCCTTATACAAACTGCGCAGGCATTTTCTAAAGTTGCTGTAGAATTGCCGCATGAGCCATTCAATTTGCGCGCAATTAGAGGTTGGTGAAAAGTGCTGATGTCTCCATTTTGTGAACAAAACAGAATTGGGTGGCACGGTGATTCCATGGTTAGCACTGCTGCCTTACAGCACCAGGGACCTGGGTTTGCTTCACCCCTCGGTCAACTGTCTGTGTGGTGTTTGCAGATTCTCCCTGTGTCTGCGTGGCTTTCCTTTGTGTGCTCTGGTTTCCTCCCACAATCCAAAGGTGTGCAGGTCAGGTGAATTGGTCATGCTACATTGCCCGCAGTGTGAGGTGCATTAGTTAGGGTTAAATGTAGGGGGTGTGTTTGGGTGGGTTACTGATCAGAGAGGCGGTGAGGGCATGTTGGATCGTAGGGCCTGTTTGCACACCACACAGAATTTAATCTAATTTGGAAGACATTCTTGTTGTCCTATAATATTAATCTCTTCTGTATCCCACTTTTCTACTGTCTGATTGATGGCAGTTAATGGCTGTTACGTCAAAAACAATAAAAGATTTTCCATGTTTTTAATATGTCTGCTGATCCAATCATTGTCACAATCGTTGAGTTTCACGCTCATCTCGTGGGGGACAAGAGATCTTTGTTTAATCTCTACTGCTAATACTTCGTATGCACGATGTCAAAATGGAAGCTCTGGCACAGGTTAATGGATTGATTGGCAAGCTGCAGTCCAGGAGGATCGTCCAGAAAGCTCAGCGCTGTGAGTGGAGAGGATAGCAAATCTTTGCATAAAAACTCACAGCGACAACCGTTATTGCAAGTGTCAGACTTTGCATGGGATTTTGTTGGTTAAAAGTCTCCAATACAAGGTTTGATTTTTAGAATGCAAAGAAGGAATGCAAAGAGTAAACTTATTACAGATGAGATAATCTGTTAACTCAGAGAAGTGCACACCTGTAATTATGTCAGAGAACGCACACTCACTAACCAAATTTGCGCAATACATGCCTGACCTGCCCACGGGTACGCAAAGGTGTCTGAGAATTACTGTGGCAGCAGTTCACACTCTGTCCAATGGAACGTTAAGACGTTTATTCTCATGGTAACACGATGATTTTGGCGAACATTTTTTTCTGAGATGTATTATCTGTCCATCCCAGATGTTGTCTTCATAAGTAGACAAGAGATGGCTTGATGAAATGTTGTACCTGCTAATGCTGGAGCATCCCTCTGTGATTGGGGGAAAGGCTGCTGTTGAATAAGTGTGCATATATCTTTCCTGGTGGCTTGTTTAGAAAGGGAGAGATTTGGTAGCATAGGATGTGTCACCTATGTACACAGGCAATATTTTTCTGAGTGGGAGAAGCACAGAAAATACATAAAATTTCTGATCTACGTTACATGATCCGAACTCTACTGTTCTAACACAATAAGTACATATTTTTTTCGCTATGATGGACATCGTGTCAATCAGTATCAGGATGACAAAATTATCAGCTCTGTTTTCAAGAATGGTAAGTTGAAATTTTATTCCATCACCAAACCTGTGATCACTAGTTTCATTTCGTCACTCCTATGCTGTATTCTGATTTCAACGTGAAAAAAAAATTTATAACAACTACCAATCCCTTCTCGAAATCTTGAGGAAGTCCTTTAAGTATATTAAAGGAAAAATGACACCAAGAGAGAATAGAACCCTTCGTGGACCAAAGTGGACATGTATGTGCAGAACTGCAGGATATGAACGAGGTTCCCAATGATTATTTCTCCTCTGTGATCACCATGGAGGAAGACGTGAAGACTTAGAAACTTAGGGAAGATGGCATGATGGCTTGGGGACAGTCTCTATTGCAGTAGATAAGCTTTTGTGTATATTAGCATGCATGGAGATAAATCTCCTGGTCCTGACCAGATATATCCAGAAATATTGCAAGGAGCTAGAGAAGTAATTTCAGTGAACCTGACTGATATTTTTGCGTCATTGGTAGCCACAGGTGAAGACCGAGAAGGCTGGAGTATAGCGAATTTGGGCCTATTATTGAAGATGAACTGCAAAGAGATGGCTAAAAATAAGCTCAACATCTGAGTTGGGTTAGTTCCGAAAGAAGATTCGGAGAGATAAAATCGACATGCCATTGGAAATACAGGATTTGTCAGCATGGTTTTGCGACTGAGAGATCATGCCTCACAAATATTCTGGAGTTCTTTGATGAAGTGAATAGGAACGTTGACAAAGGCAAGGCGGCATATGATGCGGCGCGGTGGCACAGTGGTTAGCACTGCTGCCTCGCAGCGCCAGAGACCCGCGTTCAATTCCCGACTCAGGCGACTGACTGTGTGGAGTTTGCACATTCTCCCTGTGGGTGGGTTTCCTCCCACCGTCCAAAGATGTGCACGTCACATGAATTGGCCATGCTAAATTGCCCGCAGTGTTAAGTAAAGGGGTAAATGTAGGCAAATGGGTGGGTAGCGCTTTGGCCAAAAGGCCTGTTTCCACACTGTAAGTAATCTAATCTACATGAATTTCAATATCGCATTTGATACGTTTCCATATGTTAGGCTACTCTGGCAGATTAGATCGCACGGAAGCCTGTGAGTAGTGGAAAGCCTCAAGGCTCAGTACCTGGCCCATTGCTGTGCCTTATCTATATCCATGATTAATACGTTTGCTGATAACACTGAAATAGGTGTGGACAGAGGAAGGGTATCAAAAATTGCAGCACGACCTTGATCAGCTGGGAAGGTCGGCCGTGAAATGGAGTTTAATCTTGATAATTGCTATACTGCATTTCAGAAAGTCAAAAGAGGGAAGGAGATTCATGGTGAATGAGAGGGCCTTAAGGAGTGTAGTGGAACAGAGGGATCTTGGAGTTCAGTTTCACAGTTCTGTGAAAATGGAGTCACAGGTAGACCGGATAGTGAAGAGGGCTTTTGGCACACTGACATTCGTCAGTCAAAGCATTGAGTATAGAAGTCATGAAGTTATGTTGCAGAAATGCAGGATGTTGGCGAGGCCACACTTGTAGTATTGTGTTCAATTTTTAAAAACGTTTTGTAGGAACGAACGAGGTCAGAAGACATTTACAAGGATGTTTCAATGACTCAAGAGTCTGAACGAGAGGAAGGGTTGGACAGGCGAGGCCTTTTCTTCTTTACAGCGAAGGAGATGCAGGGCGAATGTTAGAGAGTTGCATATGATCATGGGAGGCATAGATAGGGCGAATGCACGCAGTCATTTCCTCAGCATTGGGGAATGGAGGACTAGAGAGCATCAGTTCAAGATTGGGGGGAAAGTATGAAATGGAATCAGATGGATAACCTTTTCTTTAACACACAGTGTTGGACGTTTATGGAATGAGCTGTACATGGAAGTGTTGAAGTCGGGTACATTATGAATATTTGAAATGCATATGTTTAAATACATGGTTAGGAAAGGATTCGAAAGATGTGGACCAAGTGCAGAGAAATGGGGTAATTGTGGACGGAACCTTTGCTCGGCATGGGACAGTTTGGACCAAAGGGCTGTAGGACTTTATGACTCTCAGTGCAGTATGACCCAGAAGTCTACGAGTTTGAAGAAGACATATTGGCAAGGGTTAATGAGGATACCGAATGAGCATTTATTTTTCGTCATTGGTTGCTCTTTAGAATGTGGTGGTGAACATCTTCTTTGAATTGTTGCAGTGCCTTTGGTGAAGATACACCACAATATCTTCCAGGAGCATGATCCAGGATTTTCCCTCAGTGACATCAGAGGAATTGTAATTGATTTGTCGGTGTCGATGGTGACTGCTGTGGAAGGGAACTTGCACTTGGTGATGTGCAAGAGCAACTGAAGCCATTGTCATTCTCCATGGAAGTCGAAGTTACTGTTTAATGTTACTATTAAAATTTGCACCTTGTTGAATTTCTGTCATGCGGTTTGCACATTGTTCTTAGAGAGTACCATGAAATAAATGGCAAATGATGGTGTATTTGCTGCCAATCAAATGTCCTGTTTTATCGAGTGTTGTCAGAGTTAACTGACCAAGGCAAATCAAGAATCATCTGGAGGCCGTCGAGATTGGTCATGCACGAGGCACTTCATATAATAACAGAATTCTGACGAATTAAAAAAAGGCTATTCGGCACAACATGCCTGCACACACTGCACACAGTTCCACTGTCTGCCACATTGTTGCAATCAGGCAATGGAGCTTTTGCCAAAACCAACCCTCCGAGCATGCAGTTCAGTGGACACTGTTGGACACATCGTGATATTGTCAATGCAATTATCCTGCACGTCTTTGGACTGTTGGGGGAATCTACAGACACAAAGATAATAAGCAATCTCTACACAGACAGTCGCCAGAATCGATCCCAGTTAGTTTTCCCTGAACTGAATTTCATTGAATTGAACTGAATTAGCATTACTATCACATGTTCTGGACAGAGAACAATTGTTTGCAAGTCACCACATAATAGGTATAAGTCTTAGGTAAAAGTCACCAAGATACAGAAATTTACGTATTGGTTACTAAATAGAAAGAAAGGTCTGTCGTATGAATAAGTAGGAAAGTGAAATCATTCTTGTGCTGCTCCTCGCCTTCTTTCATGCATATTTCATTGAACCAGTGTGGAACCCCTTCCATTGCTGTTGTTGCAAATTGGCTCTGCCGAGCTATGAGGTTGTAAGTTTGTTGGAGAAAAGTTCTCTGTTGATACTTCTATGTTCCACTGCACTGATGCCCCGTTTTGTTTTTCTAGATCTGTTCCGAGTCCATCTCGTTTAGCATGACAACTGTACACAATACAATGCAATTATTCTCATTGTGACAATGATTTGTGCTATGATAACATGCCTGTGCACTGGCCTGTCTTACCAATAATGTCATGGCGAGGTCCATTTGCAGCAGACAACTTCGTGAGGACGAGGTCAATTATATTTTTCCTTCTTACTGGTCACCCCATTGCGTGCCACCCCAGCTCTCTTTTCAATTCGTGCTCAGCATGGAGGAGTACTGATTTAATTGGTTGATGAGGATCCCTTGCAAAATGTTGACCTGATGCCGTGAGACTTCATGAACTCCAGAGTCAATGTTCTGTACTGTGAGATAAACTCATACTTGACTGAGTTCCTGCATCACAAACTCTGCTGGATATGCCCGAAAAATAGGAAATAAATAGCTGACAGAAGATGATGGAGGTGTTTGAGATATTTGAGTAGTGCATGCGGCAATGTCAGGCTCATTTCTGACTCCCCTGTGAAACAGTTTCTTCAATCTGGATCTAACCGTCAGATACAACGCCATGCAGATTCCACAGGGATGGATTTTCTGTTATGCTTTTATGCCTTATTTGATACAACGTATCTGTCTGGGATCAGTTGAGAACACACTGAATATTTTGTGAAACCATTTCGAACTGCAGTTAAAAGTCGCTCACATACCTCAGGGCAATCATAAAGGGACACTAAATACTATATTTCCTTTGCGCCCACACTCCTGAACATATTAAATGAAAACATTGTCTTCCATCCTAATATCCCTTATTTCGGTACAATTTATAGATCGCCAAAATGCGTCGAGGAGAAAGACAGCTGAAAGTAATTAAAGTTTGGTCTTTTTTCAAAGTAAAACATAACAAAGAACATCGAAGACAATTCGGGTAACTTCCAATGAAAAGGGGAAGAAAACCAGGAATTTGCTTTAAATAACTTAAATCTCTCTAAAAGAAAAACTAGCTATCTTAAATCCAAGAATTATCTTTTCTTATATATAATGGATACACTAAACATAAATGTAGATTACATTTGGGGTTAAATTGTTGTGTTCAATGTTGATACATGCTGTTTCAGAAAGAATCAGTCTATACAAGCGTTTCATAAATCTTGGGGACAGATGCATGATACTGAAATCGGATGTTAGACATCTTGTCAAAATGCTCCTGTAAAATTCCGTGGAAGGCAACGAGCATTTGGTCATGATATGATTAGATTCTCTACAGTATGGACACAGGCTCTTTGGCCCAACAAGCCCACACTGACTCTTTGAAGTGTAACCCACTGCAGACTCATTCCCCTACTTTTACCCCTGACTAAAACTCCAAACACGATTGGCAAATTAGCATGGCCAATTCTTCTGATCTGCACATCGTTGGACTGTGGGAGGTACCCAGAGTACCGGGAAGAAACCCACGTAGACACGCGGAGCACATGCAAACTACACTCAGGCAGTCGCCTAAAGCTGGAATCGAACCCAGGTGCCTGGCACTGTGAGATCGCAGTGCTAACCACTGAAGCACCATGCTGCCCAAACTACTGAGCCAGCGTGCTGCTCATTAATATGTACTCAAGTCAAGAACAGTTAACCTGTAAACATTTCCCATTTCATGACAAGTTTTCATATTATTAAGTTGTGATTTTTGATATTCAGTGTGATCAAGACAGTCTTTCCCTATTTCCGATTGGCTTCTCGTTCTACGTGACATCACTCGTCTAAACATTTACTTCCAGCTTATGTGGGAACGTGCATCATTGAAGCCAATAAACCAGTGACACGACTATCAGCAACTGCGCTTTGTAAAGATAGAATCTCAGAAAAGCGATTAGAACTGCTTGCTTAACTTCTTTTCTTAACATGGACATTCAATTCTCCTTCTTTAAGTTTACTGTTAAATGCAAGAAACCAAAGAACTGATGAAATTCCATAAATTAAAATAAACTCAGTACAAATGATGATCTGTTCACATGATTAGGCCTGATATTGCAAGAGTGGCAGGGTTTCTGATCCAAGCCTTTAACATTGATCAAGGCATTTACAAGTAAATAAACATGAAAAGCGTTCCTACCACAGCCTTTAAATCATAATTAAGAAGCTCAGAATGTCAAACAGCTCATTAATCTTGAATTCCTCACTGAAACAAGATCCAGACATTCCACGTGGAACAACAAAAAAAAAATAGAATTAAGCTAAATAATTAAATAATAGAACAATCCAAAACAAAATTAAAAGGTGGAAGTAAACACTCCTTCGCATCACCACAGTGTCCCTGTTCAAGGTATTCTGTAGATGGAAGAAATGATCGACGATGAAGGTTGTTGACAATTACATCAATGACTCAGAAAAGGAAATCTTCAATAAAGCTTTATAAGGATACACATTGAGAAGAAAGTTAACTTTGTGTATTTTCCCTTCCAAATGTATTGCCAGTCTCAAGACCTTGCCAAATGGGTAAACCCAGAAATAGATTCAGGATTGCCATACCTGGCCGGGAGTGAAAATGCCAAAACTGGAGAAATCTTTCAAACCATGTTTTAGCATTATGCGGGGATATATTCCGGGAAGCTATCAGGAACATCAAATAAAACATTCTGAGGCCCTTGGGCAAATATATTGAATGAGCCATTGACTTTTACAAGAAACACGAGGTAACGAAGAACTTACATTGCCACCTGCATAATGTATTTACTTGCAGATAAAATATGAAATTCTATCCTTCATATCAATTGGATGCAATCCTTGGAAATTGCTATCTATCAGAGTTACAATGTGACTTGATGTATATCGGAATGTTAGAAGCGATATTGTTTTAAAAGGGTTGAATTCCAGGACAGTGAAAAATCCTTGTGTCACCTCTGCCATGAAAGAAATGAATGTTTGCTTTGTATCTTAAAACTTGTACTCTCTCTTATTTACAATATAGCTTCGTAAGATTTGCAGGTAAGGCTATTGTTGGAGTGATATTTACTTGAACAATAGCAAACAATCAGAACGTCTGCCATCTTGCTCAGCCGATAAAATTCATTTGCATCCAACGATAGAATTCAAGTGCACCTTCACTTTGAACGTGGCTCCTGTTTTATTTTGTAAACAAAATTATTTGTCGATCAACGCAACGGTGAAATTTGTCAACATAATGTGCTGGACTATAACAAATAAGGCTCAGAAAAGGTTGACAAGGATGTATCCAATTTTGGAGGATTTGACTGAATAGGCTGTGGCTGCTTTCCATGGAGCGTCAGGGGCGAAGCTGCATAAACTCATCATAGAGGTTTATAATATCATGGGAGCATGCATAATAATAGGACACAAATATTTCCCCTAGCGTGGGGATTCCAGAACTAGAGTGCATACGTTTATGGTGAGATGGGAAATCTTTAATAGGGATCTCAGGGGAACGTTTTGATGCTTGCTTTGTCAGAGGGTGATCCTTGTATGGAAGAATCTGCTGGAGGAAGTGGTGGAGACTGGTACAATTGGTACCATTTTAAAGGCACCTGGACGGATATTTGAATAGGAAGGGTTTAGAGGGATATGAGCCAAGTGCTGGCAAGTGAGACTAGATTAGTTCAGGATATCTGTTTGGCATGGACAAGTTGAAATGAAGGATTTATTTCCCGTGCTGTACGGCTCCATGACTCCAAATATTATTGAAGTTTTATTCCAGTTTTCTCGGAAGTTCCCGTCGCTTAATCGAACAAATACTTTCAGAATGTTTTTCCAGCTTTGTGTTTCCTTCAATGACTCAGTTTGTAAAATTCATCCTGAGTTATTGTAACCATTATGCCACAAATGAATAAATACATTTTGTGGTAAAATTCAGTCAGCCAGTGTGTGGCACGGTGGCACAGTGGTTAGCACTGCTGCCCCACAGCGCTTGAGACCCGGGTTCAATTCCCGACTCAGGCGACAGACTGTGTGGAGTTTGCACAGTTCTCCCCGTGTGTGCGTGGGTTTCCTCCGGGTGCTCCGGTTTCCTCCCACAATCCAAAGGTGGGCGGGTCAGGTGACTTGGCCATGCTAAATTGCCTGTAGTGTTAGGTAAGGGGTATGGGTAGGTTGCAGGTCGGTGTGGACTTGTTGGGCCGAAGGGCCTGTTTCCACACTGTAAGTAATCTAATCTAAATGGAATCTCTTTCAGTTTTATATGTGTGAAGAGCTGCTAATTGATTTTGTTGTTGAATTCGCTCTTGGGGTGTGCGTGACACTGGTATGGTCAATGGTAATGCACAATTAATTGCCTTTGAGAAATGCTAATGAGCTCAGTATTTGAACTTGTGAAATCTATATCTTGTTGCCGCACATGCTCGTGCTTCAGAACGGGACTTCAAGTCATTGATTCAGTAAAAAGATGGAATGTGGAAAATAGTATTCCATATCAGTGTGGTCAGAGTCTTGCATGGGACCATTCGCATTAGTGTCCCTTGTGAGTTCTTCCGTTTCAGTTCCAGACTACACAGCTCATCGGATTGGGATTAAGGAACTTAATGTTTAAATCATCGTAAAATGGAGAGCCACAGAAAAGCACTGAGTTAGTGTCGTAGAATGTCATGCACAGCAAATCCACCCTTCAGTTCCAAATAATTAACTACAAACTGAGTACATAAATCGATTGAATTGAATTGAATTGAATGCTTCATTTCAATGACTCGAGTGAATTCCGCAAAAGAACTGCCAAGTTTCGAAATGAAAACCATTATGTATGAATCATTCTCTCAACAATTTGGGATTACGTTTGACCACAGATTTATCGAGCCTCATGATGACAACATAAAGCCAAAAGTTGTGGGTGCTGCAAGTCTGGAAGTCAGAGAAACTCAGAACACTCTCTGTGGAGAAGAAAGCCGTGTTAATGTTGCAAGTCCAGAGATCCATATTCAGCCATCAGCTTTTGGCTGAAAGAAGAGGTCAGGGTCGTAAACTTCTATGATTGGTAAGTGAACCCCTTGTTTCCAAAAGGCCAAGTAAAAGGGAGGAACTGATGATTCTACAAGTGACGTTATTAACCCAATAATGAATTGAGAAAATAACTGTTGACACAAGTGTCATCGAAAATTATATGAAATCATTCATGCAATAAAGCTTCGAAAATTTCGTGAGGCACATACTTGAAATGACCAGATGGAGTAACGGTGAAAAGATTATTTGTAATTGTTTATTATTTCACATGTCATATTTTTCCATAATGATTTAAGGTACTGCTAATTGTCAGCATGCTACCATTTTAAAATAAATCTTTCACAGATTTATTTTATTCCTCCCGAAGTAATGTACATGCAGCGTATTGTTAAAATAAAAACTGACATCAACGAAGAATTTGGAACTTCAGCATGTAGTGTCTGGTAATTTCAATTTAAAATTTAATATGTAAAACTTACCGAAAAGGAAGCTGATTGATGCTTCTCTCATGTTACAATACTAACTTCGTTGGGTCCTACTCTGGAAAGCGAAATTTACTTCTTACATGTCTGGAGAATTTCAGAGAAAATGTGCTTCAGAGCTGTCGTTCAGTGAGCCCTTTCCTGTTAAAAATAAATGTATGCTCACGTTACTAAAGGGGAATCACAAGAACTCTGAGCAGTTTGTCATGCTCAGAGCCAATTTAGTTACTTAAAACAAACAACAAAATAAAATTATGATGAAGTTTTCTGAAATTAATACAAAGAAGTCAAGAAACAATGAGTCAAATACACTGAAAGTATTATGGATGCAAGAATCAGAATGCATCACTTTGACACTATTTCAATGGCGTGCTTTTTCTTATTCACATGAACTTGGAAAACTGTCAGAAAATTGCTAATGCATAATACTTCCGCTAGTTTCGAGGGCTGAATGCATGGTTTCAAATAAAATAAATTCAGGTGTATTGCTTTCACTTTTAGCTGAGCATGATCGGAATCTTTCTCTCAGTATTCATTGAAGGAAAATAAGTCGTTATCGAGTGGAGAAAAATGATGTGTTGTGATGTCACCAGAGTTTAGTTGGTGTTCTGTGATTAATTGATGCGTTCAGATTTGATCTGTGGAACAGTATCTTGTGTCATCAAGTGACTAACTTATGTACGTTAAGTAATATGAGCGCTTAGGAAATGCTGAAAGATATTCAAATGCTTTGGTCTGTTCTGCCATGATTTAAAATCATGTTTAAATTGAGTCTTGAATAAATTCAACAACTTCTACAGTGTATGATGTAAAGCTATATCGCAAATATCTAGCGAACTCAGTTGTTAGCAATCCCGTAATCAACTACCTTTTGAGAGACGTAACATCAGAGTTGGAATGGTATACGTCGTGATAACACCTTCGCTACTGAATGCCCTCGATATAATTCGAGAATCACGGCCGCAAGATGAGACAGTTACTGCAAAATCTATTTGTAAGATATAACCGTTTCGATGGTTGAGGTTAAATAGCTCCTCTTCGTTCTGTACTTTACAGAAGATATGCCTTGTCTCTGGAAACTGTTTGCTGCACTTTAAGTCAAAGCCCAGGGAATTACTTTTTCCTTAAACTTTTAGATAGCACCTCCAAAGACAATGGAAGAACATTGACCAGAAATAATGCAACACTAGCGAAGTTGTCTAAAGCAAACAAGTTACTTGCTCTGCATATCAGTCCATTTGACTCATTGCTCTCTCCATCTGTCATTTAGCATAGTGTTCCTATCATGTGGAAACCGAACACTTGGCCAATAGATTCCACAGCCTACCGTCTGAAAGTATCCCACCCGACCTACACTCTACTGTATACCTGCAAATCTGCATTTCTCCTGGCTAATCCACATACACTTGCTTTGACAGTGGAAGTACCATAGCTCCTGCAGAAGACAGAAAAATGCACAAGCTCCATACAAGCAGTCATCCAAGGTATGAATCGAACCTTCGTCTGTTGTGTTGTTTGGCAGGATTGCCATCCTCTGACTTGCCGACTTACTAATTGAAAAACAAAGTGGCCTTCGTCTCTTTGCATCTTTACTATATCTTCAACGTTTTTACCTATTATCTTAATCTTTCTCTGTTCCTTCATGTCGCTCAATGCTGAACAACATGCTGTGCCTTCTAACTGGTTCACACGTTATTTAATTGCTACAACATTGGTAAAGTGTAACGTTCGTTATTTCAAGACCAGGAATGTGAGATCATCACAATTTTTTTCGGAAGAAAGAAGTCCAGTTTCTGCTTCCAAATCTCACGATTTCCATTCTCAAAGTCATCATAGGTATGTGCCTCAGTCAGTATGTTCGCGGTATTCTGCATTTCGTAGCTTCAGACCCTCTCACAAACCATATCCCTCTCTCTCTCCTCCTGATACTTGTTTCTGTATCTCTTTACAATTTGCCTTCTTCACCATTCTTCAGATTCACAACCGAAGAAAATATCGGATTAAAACGCTTTGAGAAAAGTGATTTAAATTTCAAAAGAAGATTACACAACCCCTGCCTACTCGCCAACCAAACACAATTTACGAATGTAAATGAATAAAACCATTGTTATATCACAACACTACCTCGCTCACATATCCCCAGGAAAGTGACACGGATGGTTTTAGTGATGAAACGCTTAAAAAAAGGAAAGGATTACCAATCTGATATTTTTCTCTACCAAAGAAATATTTCCCTCGACTCCATATTGTAAGTTACTCCCTAACAGTCAGTATACCATCGTCATATAATTAATGTCTACAAGTTAACATTTGTTTGCACTTACATCTCTTTCCTGGCCATATCCCTTTGTTAATCAGCCAGTCGCTAGTCACTCAGCCTTCCCTTGACTGTTTCTGTAACTTTATACAAGAACACATAAACCATAACTGATAATGCCGCAAGGCAGCCATCCCAGCTCCTTCTGAATGCATGTAGATTTGTTTGCTTTATTAACTTGACGAACAAAGTTAAAAATCGCTGAACAAAAGGCCATAGTCCAACAGGTTTATTTGGAAGCATTAGCCCTCCAAGCGCTCCTTCTTCTTCAGGTGTTTGCCGAGCATTTCCACAAGACACAGAATTTACAGCAAAATATGTCAGTGCATTGCAGTTGAAATATGTTAAACCGACTTAGATTACGTCTTTCATGCTTTAGAATTGCTAGCTTTGTTTCATTAATATGTAAATCCCAGAACCCCTTTTTAAGCCATATTCTCAAGCTGTTCTGAAAAATATTGTCGCAGCACAGGCAATGAATTAAAGGTGTGAGGCAAAAGTTTTTCTATGCACTAATCTTGAGTCCGACTGGTTCTAATTCTCAAGTGGGATTTGCAAAGTCTTACCTGGATTGTCTGTTGGTTTTGCATTTCTTGAGCAAAATAAAATTCAGTTCTGCAAATAAAAATCACCTCATAAACGTACGTGTGCATGCGTGCTGCAGAGCCATTGCGAGTGTGTGCATGTGAGTGTGTACGTGTGGATGTGAGAACATGTGAGAGAGTGTGTGCTTGCATGCGTAAGCTTGGTGAACTATGTGTTTAACTGTGAAGCGGTATGAGCCTGTGAGACGGTGCGTGTGTGTGTGTGTGTGTGTGTGTGTGTGTGTGCGGAGTGTGTGTGTGTGTGCATCTGAGAGAGAGCTGGTTGAAGAGAGAGAGTCTATCTTAGAGTGTGTGCATGTTTGAGTGTGGTGCGTAGTTTGGTGTGTGAACGTGTGGCCGAGAGAGAGAGTGTATGGTGCAGTGGGGTAACCTGTAGTGTGCCATGAACCCAAGGTGGCGACAGAGGCCACCCTCATGTGTTTCGGAATTGGCTATGTGTCTCTGCTCTGCTACTTTGCATTGTTGCATTTCCTGAATCCGACATGGAGAATGGTCACCCTCAGGTCCGCGGCCGAATATCTTGGATCACTGAACTTGTCCCCCACTGAGGGAACACCTTTGCTTGGTGATTGTTGTGGGTGTCCATTCACCCGTTGCTGTGGTGTCTGCTCTACCTCGCTAATGTACCATGTCTGAGGATATCTTTGCCTGCAGTATATGAGGTAGGCAACATTGGCCGAGTAATATAAATACTGCCACATACATATTGCCTTGTGTATGTCACCTTGTGTGTTTGTAGTATGCTTGTTGATACTCTGACACGTCTTGCAGCAGTTGCCGTCAGAGGGTTTTACAGTGATGTGGTCCATGATGCCCTGAAGGCTGGGCAGCTCGCTGTGAACTGTTTAGGGTTTGGAATTTGCTTAAAGCCAAGAAGTGAAGGTGGGGGCAAGTTCCTGGCTCGTTCCTTAACTTCACGCCTTTAAACAACCATCAAACCTTGAACAGATCATTATTCGCAGCAAACTGCGCCACCTTCAGGCCAAGGTTGGCCACAACACCATACAACCGTGTCACAGCAGCCGTCCGAGACGTTTGGCCTCGGACGTTCGGGTAACCCTCCGCCAATCTGGACTTCTGAACAAGCAATAATTGACAATGACTGAGCAGAGGATGATGGCCAAGTTTGTTACGCAGAAGGATGGCCACAACCAGGATCTTGTGTTCATGTGACACAACAGATGACCTCACTGCACTACAATCTCTCCCTTTCACTCACACACACACACACACACACACACACACATACACACGCACGCACGAAGACACACACACAGTCCTGCATACTCACACACTAACACAGACCCGCCATCATTCACAAGTTCTCTCTAATTTGCACACACAGCCACATACCACACTGACAACCATGCATGCTGCACGCTCTCACAGGCTTACACCCCATCACACTCACCCACATATTTAACCAAGCTTACACACAAGTACACATTGTCTCACATGCATTCACACCCATACACTTACTTTGTCCCTCCTGCATGCACACACATGCAATTTTATGAGGTGAAAGTGCTTTAGCAAAATTGTACGTTATTTCACTCAAAAATGTATAACCTACAGTCAATCAATGTAAGATCCTGTTAATTCCACTTCAGGAATATGACCAGTCTGACCCAACATGAGGACACAACCAGACTCTAACCTTACACCTTTAATGCATTATCTGAGCTGAGATGACAGCTTTTGTTCGAAAGCCCGAAGTTATTAGATTAGATTACTTACAGTGTGGAAACAGGCCCTTGGGCCCAACAAGTCCACACCGACCCGCCGAAGCGCAACCCACCCATACCCCTACATTTACCCCTTACCTAACACTACGGGCAATTTATCCTGGCCAACTCACCTAACCTGCACATCTTTGGACTATGGGAGGAAACCGGAGCACTCGGAGGAAATCCACGCAGACAGGGAGAGAACCTGCAAACTCCACAGTCAGTCGCCTGAGTCGGGAATTGAACCCGGGTCTCTGGCGCTGTGAAGCAGCAGTGCTAACCACTGTGCCACCGTGCCGCCCAATAATGTTGAGAATGAGTCTTAAGAGGATTTCTGGGAGTTATATATTAACGGACAGGAGCTCGCAAAAGAATTCTGAAAGATGAAAGACTTAATCTAAGTATGTTTAATATATTTCAGTCGCATGACACTGTAACGTTTTGCTATAAATGCTGTGTCTTATGGTCCTGCTCCACATCTACCTGATGAAGAAGCAGCGCTTCGAAAGCTAATGCTTCCAAATGGACCTGTTATTCTATAATCTGGTGTTGTGTCATTTCTAACTTTTTTCACTCCAGTACATTATTGGATCCTCCAAATCTTGAGAAATAATAATAACATCTCAACTCAAATAATAAAAAAAGAAACATTTGATTTGTCTCTTAACTCTGGCCCTTCTCAGAAAAACCGTGCTATGCACAGAATATAAATTAACATAAAATAGACTCCTCAAGTTCATGAAATTGTGGATGTAGATTTTGAACATGTGTGCGTATTAATTGAACGTGCGGTATATTAACTAATACAGAAACGAATTGAATTCAGAAGGACATTCGGGAGAAAATTGAAAATATTGAATGCATGATCTGGCAATATAAACGTTTGACAAGCAATTGGATTTTCCTTTGGAATAGTTGCATATTGGCGTTTTGCTCTGCTGGTACTGAGTGTTGGTAGTGAAGCGAGTGGATGCTTCAGGTTTTGGCGCCAATCAAGCAGGTTGCTTTTTTCTGGATGAAACCAGCTTCTTGAGTGTCGTCGGGGCTGTACCTTGTCTGGCAAGTGTAGAGTATTCCATCACACTGCTGACTTGCGAGTTGTAGATTCTGAATAGGCTTTGAGGAGCCAGAGGTGAGCGACTTTCCGCAATATTCTTAGTCTTTGACCTGCTATTGTATCAACTATGCTCATGGGGTGAATCCAGTTGAGTGTATGGTCAATGATAACCCCAACAACATTAATGACGGGAGATATATTGATGGCAACAGCATTTAATGTCAGAAGGAAGTGATTATGTTGTTTTTTACTGGTGATGGTCATTGTCTTGCATTTGTGCGATGCAAATGTTTCTTCACAACTGTCAGCTCAGACTGTAATTATTTTCAGATTTTATTGTATTTGCAAATGGAATGCTTTCGTATTTGAAGAGTCATGAATAGTTCGAAAGATGTTGCAATCATCACGAACATCCCACTTCTGACCTAGTGATGGAGAGAAGGTCATTGACGGAGCAGCTGAAGATGTTTGGACCAAAGTACAGTACCCTGAGGAACCTTGCAGAATTGTCTTCAACTTGAGATGACTCATATTTCACAGCCACAAGCATTTTCCTGTGTGTTCTGTGTGACTTTATCCAGTGGCGAGTTTTGCCCTTATTTATTGAAAGTTTACAAAGTCTCACTGATGACAAACCCGATGGAATGCTGCATTTAGTCATCGGCTGTCACTTTCACCTTAACTCTGGAATTCAGCTGTTTTGCCCATTATTGAATCAAAGCCGGCATGAGATCCGGAGCTGTATGGCACTGGCTGATCCCAAACTGGGCATGATTGAACAGGTTTTTGTTGATCAGCTGCTACTTGATTGCACGGTTGGTGGCACATTTCATCACTTTACTAATGATTAAGAGATCACTGATGGGAGGATGATTGGCTGCATTGAATTTTTCTAACTTATTGTGTACAAGACATAGATAGGCAATGTCTGCCAATGTCGAGTAGACGCCAGGGTTGTCACTGTACTGTGGCGGCGAGGCAACGTGAGTGGCAAGTTGTGGAGGAGATTTCTTCAATACTATTACCAGAATGTTTTTAGGACACGTAGTCTTTGCAGTATCCAGTGTCTACAACCGTTTCTAACTATGACGTGGAGTGAATCAAATTGGCTGGGGAACACTGGAACAGGCCAAGATGTATCATCCACAAAACGCTCCTATCTGAAGGCTTTGCGAAAACTTTAGCCTTACCTTTTGCTCTGATGTGCGAAATATTAATATCAAAATAGGTAGTGGCTAATAAATGGGAATGAGCACTGACATTTTGTTTGAATGTGGGCACAGAGATCTCAAAAGGAATTACATTGAAAGCCCACGATCATTACCGCGAAAATAGTTCTCATCACTTTGCGGCTCAATGAAACATCCCTGATCATTTCAATGAAGGAAGTGAAAAGTGGGCTGACTTTGTGGACGTTTAAATCACTTTGATATGTATTCTGCCCTGGAGAAATTTCCTCCAATGCATACAAATGGAATTCTCATCAACTATTGCGCAGAGTCTTGCAGTTTAACAGCGGCAACTCAAAGGTTATAAAGATGCTGCATGAAATTTATCTATTCATTAATGCAAGAAATTATGTCTCTATTAGCTATGCGATTGACACTGGAATCAATTTTATACCGCGAGAATACCACAAGCAAATGAGAGGCAATCTTCCGTCTATTTGATACAGAATTGTGCACGCAGGATGAGATAATAACATGAGCTATGAATTTATTTGCCTCCCAAGATTACTTGATTCTGTTGGGGTCCGGCTATATCTATATGTGGCAATGATAAGCGAGGTGAATTAGATTTTCGTTGTGAAATGGAGACTGAATAAAAAACGGCATTGGGCTCACATTTCTACTGGGTATTACAAGGAGAGATGGGCATTAAGTTTAGTTTAGTTTTGATCGGGGGTTTTCAGAGAAGGCAGACCATTGGAGGTAATTTTTCCAGCATGCCAGACTGTGGGCTGGCGACTGAGCAATGTAGTCGTTCCCAGATATTTTTCTAGCCAATGAAGAGTGAGGGAATTGGAATCCTACTTTGTGATTGTTACAACGCCTGATGATGTATTAGGCAGTGCGGTTAGTTTCAGAGTGATATTGGGTATAGGAGAGTGAGTTGAGCTCTGGAATTATTGTTCATGACTGCAGAAGAGCCGGATGTGACACAGGCTTAGTTATCATAATCTGCTTCATTAAGAAGAATCTTTCCGTCAGAAGGTCAGAACTAGCAATGCCTACTTACTATTGCATAAAATTCAGCACGATCTGCGACTCCTCAGATTGTGAAGACACACGTTTGGGGCAGGTGATCCTTGACCCAGTCAGGACCATGCTTCTTACGATTTTACAGCGACGACACAAAGACTGAGCGGTTTGTCATTGAATTCTCCTCATAACATTCGAATCATTTTCCAGGCAGTGCCATGAAATGATTTTGTTCTATTCTTTCTTATAAATAATAATGACCATTTGTCATTAAACTGTGATTATTTACACTACAATCTTCGAATTAGTCAAACATTAGCAACAATGAGAACGTTTTTGGTATCCATCTTTCTAGAAAAAGAGATAGAACAGCACAGATCACATGGAGACACCGACCTGGAGCTTGAACTCCAAAGCAACATATGCAATTATGCAAAATAAGACTCTGTTTCATTGACTACCCTATATCCCAGAGGAAGATCATTCAATGTTTAAATTTTATTTAGTTCAATTCCAAATTCAGTTTTAAATGAATTTAAGCATTGCACATGACCAAATGGAAGGATTTAGATGAACGTAACGTGGAATGGAACAAAACGTTAGAAAGGGAGGTTGATTTACATCTGAAGCCTGCACTGCCATTGAAATTAATTCTTGTCTTTTACACACTATTCTATGTAACTCCCGGAACAGAACAGGTTTTCACTTGATCTCACTGAAATCGACAGAATATCTCTTGAAGTCTGTTATGACCAGTGTCCAGATGAGACACAATTGAAAATGGATAACCCTCGCATACCTCAACATGTTTACTGATTTCATTGCTCTGTTTGTTAGCTATAATGATACACAAATGTTTGCTTGTGAAATGCAAAGAACTACAAAAATATGCTCAAAACGTTCACTTGTGGCATTTTCAGCTCTCCAGTATACCACTTCGTACGGGTTTATAATCATTGAAATATAAAACAAACTTGTGCAAGTTTTGATCAATCAATATTTAACTGTAAACATCTACCACCATCTGATGATCTTCATATCACAATCTCCTGTACTACGCCAAATATGATTTGAACAAGACACCCGATATTTGAAAGATAGCTGTGTCTGAATATCCAAAACGAACAGCAAAAATCATGAGCAGTCTGATTCCATTTTGTATCTACTTTTACAGTCTTCTTTACTAAAACTTCAGCTTCACAACTGCAGATGATGAACAATGTCATTTATTTAGAAGTTTATCTTTCCTTGGAATCTTTGTTTTATATTCTTCAGAGTTATTTACGCCATTTGGAACTGAACCTTATACTGCCATTTTCATTTCCGGTCGGCCAATGTCATGCCTCACTTGTAGAAAAATCCGCACGCATTTAATTTTTGTCTCATAGCACATTATGATCTTCAAACACACTGGCCTTGAAAAGTTTGCCTAACCTTCCATTTTGTTCATCTCCTTTTCCCGTTAGGCACTTTGCAGACTCCAAGAATCAATACTGATTCCATAGCCTCAGAGCCGACCGCATGATACCCGTAATCCATTTTCCTCATGTTATTTCCCTGCCCTCCCACCCAGACGTTGACTTATTTGTCTTTTGTTTACTTTTCTCTCAGCAGAGAGGACCCGTCTTTGTCCCTTCACACATCGAAGAACGCCTGTTATACATCTTTATTTCTCTTTCACCACAATAAACATCGCTTATTTTTATACCACGCCTCCACATTACGGGTTCTCTTCGCACCTTCTCCACCTCTGTCAGAAGGATAAAATAAAAACACCTTTCAGCACTGTTTCGTTCTGAAAAACAGTCAGACTGGACTTGAAACATTAACTTTGTTTCTTTCTCCACAGCTGTTGCCAGAAATGCTGAGTTTAATCCAACAAGTGCCTCAGTTATTTCGTATCACTTCTTAGTCAGTCAGTTCATTCTTCCAATATACTTCATGACCAATGGTAAGTGTGGCCGAATTTCCTCATCAGGCACCTTGAAATACACAATTACAAACGCACACAGCACCCTATGGAGCAGCCTGGATCAATCCATGCAAGGATTCACAAAGCTGATGGAGAATGGTGAATCCTCTTTGCGATTCCATTGCAGTTACACATATTGACAGTGTCAGGAAGCATCCCAGTGTACATTGAGGTATGGTAGCATTGAATCTTCTTGCACAGAGAGCATTCAAATGTTCAACGACAGTCAGTTGAAAAAAAGGTTTTCTTTTATTTCAGTTTGCTTTTTCTAAATAGGATGAACGACAAATCTTTATTTTGATTCTTTCCCAACAAATGCCTGAGATAATATGACACTAGAAAGCGAGAAAAAAAACTGACTTTGTGTAGAAATTTGTATCTGTTTGCAGATTATTCTTTGGACATGGCGAATAAAACAAATCCTCAGCAGAGTATAAAAATCTCGGTGTGATTGTCTGCATGAACATAACTGCACATATTATGTGAAGCCGCAAACATTCATGGGTGCGTTGAGCACAAGATTCCTGAGCAAAAATTGCTAAACAAACTGTTAATTTGAGATTTTCGACAAGATCTGCTGCTCAGGTTGTGGGACAGTTTGCTGGTTTGCTCGCTGACGTGGGAGTTTTCCTTTCAGACGTTTTACTGCCATGCTAGGCAACATAATTAGAGAACATCCATCGAAGCGTTGTTATTCTGTGCCACTTGGTACTGATGTGTCTTGGTATGTTTCGGTGTATGTTATCATTTGCAGTTCAACGTCTGAGAGGTTGGTAACTGGAGTCCAAATCGATAAGTTTTTTTTTATTGAAGTTCTGTTTTGAATGCTAGCTCTCTCGGAATTCCCACAAGTAAGTTTTGTTCAGACTGACATAGGATGCATGCATTTCCCCAGTCAACATAGTTATATCGACAGACAGACAGATTGACAGATGGACAGATCGACAGACAGAAGATTTGATTACTTTCCTATGACAGGTGTTGAACTGAGTGTTCCACAGCTATTTGGTTTGTGCTCCGGATCATTTGTAAACATGCGAACCTCACCTGGGAACATTCCAAAATGCAGGAAATAATATAGATTGAAAAGCCTCACAGAGCAAGATGTTCATCCTGTTAAAGGGTTTAAGCTGCTGCATGGTGTCCATTACTGAAATGTTTAAATTCTCGCTAAAGATGTATGCAAAATGTTGAATAACTAATTGAAAAAATAACGTGCTGGTAGACAAAATAGATAGTATACAAGGAGAAAAGTTGCATTTGAAATGTCATCTTTGCAGCAAATGCAGAAATGTGGAAAGTAGTCAATGATTGTTAGGTATGGAAATATTAGCATGCCAATTCGAATGTCAATACGATTGAATGCTGGGTGTGTACAGAGGTCAATGGGGGAAGTCAGGAGTCAGCATACAGCAATACTCTGATTCACAGTTGATTATTGTACAGTTGGATGAATCGATGGATAGAGGGATAGATAGTGAGATAGAGTGACAGAGAGGTAGATAGATATATTTCTCTTCAATTTTCTATTTTTCTTCTAAATTTTTCCTTTGCACTTCTCTGACTCTGGACACACTGTCGTATTCAGACCTGGGTCTCTGCATTTGATCATTTTTATTAAAAAATCCTCAAGTTTGCAACTCTTGACATTAAATGTTATCCTTTCTTCGAGGTCATTGCTTGATTTTATAGGAACATATTGGGTCTGAACTTCTGCTATTTTCTTCTTGACGACTCCTCGAGTTCTGACGACTTGATCTGCAAGTATGTTCTCCCAGTGGACATCGACCAATTTGCATTTTTGTTAATTAATTACCCTGTCCAGATGTTAGTGCTCTTATTCTCAGGCAGTCTTCGTTATTTTTCCTTTGCTATCCAAATTCGAACTGGGTTATGTTTATTATCTCTACATTGCTCATTTGTAAATATAACTTACCAATTTCTTTTCATATTCTTCTGGATTGCGAGTGAACCTGTCAAGCTTCCTCATTGTCTTTTGAACTACGTTCATTCAGGCAAGTGATTAGTAGTCCATCGTACTCCAGATTTAAGCATTCTACATAGTATAAAGGCTTTAGAATGTCAGGAGTTGAGTTATTCACTGCAGTATTTCAAGCTTCTCAACTGCATTTGCAGCACTCATCTTTGTATAGCTCCTCGAGTACACTTTCTGGTCAAGGGCAACGCCCACGATGTTGATAATGTAATTTGTTGGACATATATATTGTCTGAGATGTTTGTGCCATGAATGCTACTTGTCACTTGCCATTCCAAGCCTGAGTATTGCATTTGCCTTTTTGCATTTGAACGTGGGCCTCTTCATTACGTAGTTAATGGTGCTAACTGTTGTGCAACTATCAGCGACCATCTCGTGATATGATAAAGTGAGCATCATTGATGAAGCAGCTAAAGATGGTTTGGACAGGACAACAGCCTGAGGAATTCCAGCAGAGATGTTGTGGAAGAGAGATGACTGATCTCCAAAATTCGCAAATAGCTTCCTTTCTGCCAGATATGAATGCAATCATTAAACTTTTGCTTCCAAAATGTTTTGGAAATAAAGTATCAAAATGTAGTGTTACAATTCTGTTCGGGGTCCACCGAACGCTACGAGATTTGAGAGAATACCATTAAGTCATCATGTAAGTTTGTACAACAATAAATGGATTTTAAGTTAGACATCTTTTGGTTTTCCTGTTGTGTGGAGAATATGAAGAAGACTGAACATCAGGACCTAACTATGGAAATGTAATTTTCCGATTTGCTTCTCATCTGCAAGTTGCGAATAGAGATCGGAGTGCTGAATAGTGTCAAAGAGGGAGGGAAGGCAGAGATAGTTGATTTGGAGGGAGTGCCATGTAATTGGGTGTAACAAGTGCCTTGTATCTACCTTCAGCCAATTAAAAGCTGACATCAGGAATCAGACTTTGATAGCATATCGTGATGGTTTGTTACCTCGCAACTGATATCTTAATGTCCATTGATATCCCATGTATGTAAATCCCTTAAGATGTTTCTAAAATGTGATGAGATATTCATCGATATGACAGAACAGAACCTGTCCCCATTAAGGGATTGTTCTTGATTCAGTTTGCAAAGGCATTAATAACTTATTTGGTTTGGTGCCTAAATGTGACAAAAAAGGATTCTTTAAAAAAAAAATACGAAACGATTTCTGTCACCTTCACTTGCCAAATGTTTTTCCAGGTGTGAGAAGAGAAATTCATTACCTCTACCAGATGATACATTTAACCCATGGCTCCAAGAATGACAGGTAATTACTCGTTCGGAAATTGCTTCGGATCGTAGAAGCAATTCCAATTCTCTTATGTGCAGGAGCAGGAATTCCGATAGTATGCATGACCTCAGTTATTACAACATTGACAGTCCATGAACTGGAGATGGTCTTGACTCCCAGTAGTTGCATGTCAGTGCTGAGCATTGGATGAAGATGCATCCAAATCTTCAGACATTGCGTTTTCTTTGAAAGAGTCATCGAATCATAGGGATACACAGCGTAGAAACAGACCGTTCTGTCCAAGTTGGCTCTGACGAAAATATATTGTCAGCTATTCTAGTGCCATTTTCCAGCACTTGGCCCATATCCCGCGCAACCCTTTCTATTCACACACCCACCCATATGCCTTTCAAATGCTGAGATTACACCATCCTCCACCATTTTCTCTGGCAGCTCATTTCATATATGTGCCACAATCTACGCACAAAGGCTGCCCCTTACGTACCATTTATATCCTCCACTCCTTATACTACAAGAAAACCCTTTAATTCTGGACTTGCACACCTCAGGGAAAAGACTTGTCTGTTTTCTCCTATCGAAGCCCCTCACGATTTCTTTAGGGTTAATACTGAGCCTCCGAAGTTCCAGAGAAAACAGCCCCAGCCTCTTCAGTCTCGCCCGAGAAGTCAAATCCTCCAACACTGGCAACATGCTTGTACTTTTTTCCTCACTTTTTTAAGTTTCACAACATCATTTCGATAAGAAGGAGACCAGAATTGCACAAAATATTCCAAAAGTGGCTTAAGCAACGACTTGTACAGCCGGAACGTGACATCCGAATTCCTATATTCAGTGCTCTGCCTAATGAAGGAAAGTATTATCAAACACTTCTTGATTATCCGATCCACCTGCAACTCTACTTTCAAGGAACGATGAACCTGCACTCCAAGGTCTCTCTGTTCAGCAACACTCCCCAGGACCATTCCTTTAAATATAAATGTCCAACTTTGGTTTGTATTTCCAAAAAAAAACAGCATCTCACGTTTTTCTAAATTAACCTCCGTCTGCCATTCGTCAGCCCAAAGATGGGCGGCACAGTGACACAGTGGTTAGCACTGTTGCCTCACAGCGCCAGAGACCTGGGTTCAATTCCTACCTCAGGCGACTGTCGGTGTGGAGTTTACACATTCTCATCGTGTCTGCGTGGGTTTCTTCCGGGTGCTCCCGTTTCCTCCCACAATCCAAAAATATGCAGGTTAGGTGAATTGGCCTTGCTAAATTGCCCATAGTATTAGGTGAAGGGGGGGCGGGGGGGGGGCGGGGCGGGGAAATGGGTCTTAGTGTGTTGCGCTTCGGTGGGTTGGTGTGGACTTGTTAGTCCGAAGGACCAATTTCCACACTGTAAACAATCTAATCTAATCTAAAATGTGATCAAGATCCCGTTGTCCTCTGAGGTAACCTTCTTCATTGTCCACTTCGCCTCGAAGCTTGGTGCTCTTTCTTGAAACTGTGCAGAATTGTCATTGGTTTCTCTCTGAGTTCAAATAGGCAATTAATGCTTCCAATACATTGATAAAATCGCCTTGCAACAACAGACAAAAATTGTCAGGTTTTTAAAGGTGAATGAAATTTTCAGCAATTAAATGGAAAATGTAATGATGCAGATGCAGTAAACTTTTACTGGCAAAGTTTGGGAGCATATGTAGACGACAGAGGAACTCAGTGATGAAATAGCATCATTCATAAGGGAGAGGATAGCATGGAAGATGGGTCAGGCGTGAGGTATGGATGAAAGTATAGAACCCAGAGGTCTGGAGTGAACCACAGTGACGGCTTTTAGAAAAGCATGCATAGTTAAGAATAGAATGAAAACGTTAAAATAACTTGCTGATAGAGCACAATTGAGAAAAATTAGTCATATCCACGACACATGACATTCCCAACGTTTGCTGCACATCCGCCACTTCATCAACACAATCTTCAAAATTGACATGGTGACAATATCTCAAGTCCTTTTTTTTCGATGGACTGCAGCATTTAACTCCCACTGTCTCAGTGAGAGGATCAGTATGTTTGTGGCATAACTGAAAATTATCACAACCAATACTCTATCAGTGCAGGGTCAGTTTGTTTAGAAATATATTTTCAATTTTCCCACATAGCTCATGGAGTGCACTTTGTTGTTTCGGTAAAGTATCAAAGGCACGTTTTAGAGCTGGAACACACCAACCATAGAATCAAAAGTTCATAGAGATGTACAGCATCGAAACAGAGCCTTCGGTCTGACTAGTCCATTTCAGTCTGATGTCCTAAATTAATCGAGTCTTATTTGCCAGCAGTTGTGTCATATCTATATGAAAACTTTCGATTTCGAAACCCATCCAATTGTGTTTTAAATGTTGCAGTTGTACCAGTCTCTACCATCTCCTCTGGCAGTTCAATTCCACGCGTGCACTATCTTCTGTCTGGAAAAAGTTGCTGCTTATGTCTCTTTTTAAAACTTTTCGCTCTCACCCTCATTCTCAGCCCTCTAGTTCTGGACTCTCCGACTCCAAGAAAAAGGTCGTTTCGGTTTATCCTATCCATGTCCTACATGACTTTATAAACCTCAATGCGGTCAACCCTCAGTTTCTAACGCTTCAGGGAAAACGGTCCCAGCCTATTCTCCCTCTCCCTACAGCTCTTCAAACCTGTCTGCGTGGGTTTCCTCCGGGTGCTCTGGTTTCCACCCACCGTCCAAAGATGTGCAGGTCAGGTGAATTGTCCATGCTAAATTGCCCGTAGTGTCAGGTAACGGGGTAAATGGAGGGGAATGGGTGGGTTGTGCTTCGGCGGGTCGGTGTGGACTTGTTGGGCCGAAGGGCCTGTTTCCACGCTGTAAGTAATCTAATTATCCTCCTTCGTCTCAGAATGGCTATGAATTGAATTGTACTATGGCATACGATACAAATGAAGTAAGAGTCATGAATTGCAGCCCTTCTTCTTGTTTTAAGTATCACGAACACTTTGGTTACTTCATTCTATTTATTAAGAAATGGAATATGTGGAAATGCTCTTTAATACTATACTCTCTGAGGTTCCATCGAAACTTCGTTAATGCACCTTTTAAGATCAGCATGATCATTGACCCATATATCTCTGTTGTCCATCTAATGAGGATTTGACAATATCCAAAACATTCATACTATGTCATCCTGTCTTATGTAAACTTTTGGCCTTGTTCATTGTAAATATGTTTGTACTTGCCGAATTAAAAATAGACATAGCTAATGACAATTTATGTAGTTATAAGTGGTTAAATAAGTTACTTTTCGATGTTAATAATTGTTGAAGTTGTTTTGTGAAATTATATTTTTCACTATCCCTAACCTGACCCTGTTGTTTAGGAGCGCGCAGTCAAAACTTGTAAACTTGCACAAGTCAAAAGATGAAAGTGGATAACCTAGCCACAACACATCATTGCTCTCAAGGTAAACTTCTGGGATATTATAAGGAGCAAAGCAAAAGAGCAGAAAGGTCAACCTTCCACCAATGGTCTTTATCATACTCCTCTTGATGAACTCCATGACTTACTTTCTAACTCCAACTCTTATAAGGTTGGTTTTTAGTTATGGTTTGCGAATTGTGGAATGCCTGAGGAGTCCTTGCTGGGTCGATTGCTGTTTATTATTTATGTGAATGCTTTGGATGAGAATGTACATGATTAGCATGCTTGCAGACAAAATTAAAATAGGACGTACTGTGTGCAGTGAGAAAGTTTATCTGAAATTGCAGCAGGACCTTGATCAACTGGGGAAGTGGTTTGAGGAATGACACATCGGGGTTGATAGAGATATGTATGAGGGGCTGCATTTCGAAATGCCAAATTGAGGTCAGAGTTTCATTAGTTTCTTCTATTTTGCTTTATTCCTTCTTATGTCCCAGAACTTTACCTTGAGAGCTATGATGTGTTGTGGCTAGGTTATGCACTTCCATCTTTTAATTTGTGCAAGGTTAAGAATTTTGACTGCACACACCAAATCAACAGGATCAGGGTCTTAAAGAGTGATGAGGAACCGCGGGATCTTGGAGTTCATATCCACGGCTTTCCGAAAGTAGAGTCACAGGTAGGCAGGGCAGGGAAGAAGGTTTTTGGCACACTGGCCTTCATCAGTCAGGGCATTGATAATAGAATTTGGGACGTTATGTTGCGGTTTTACAGGACGTCGATGAGACAGCACTTGGAGTATTCTGTTCAGTTTTGGTCACCGGGATCTCGGAAGGATGTTACTAAACTGGAAATAGTGGAAAAGAATTTTAAAAGATTGCTGCCAGGACTCAAAGGTCTGTTTCATTTGGGAGAGCTTGGACAATGTAGGAGATTTTTTTATTTTGTAGCGGAGGAGACTGAGGCAAGGAAATTATAGAAGGGTGTCAGATCATGTGAGGCATGGTAGAAAGTGAATGCATGCAGTCTTTTTACCAGGATTATGGGATCAAGAACTAGAGTGTATCAGTTTAAGGTGAGAGTGGAAAGAATGAAAGGGATCCTGAGAGTGAACTTTTTTTACACGGACGGTGTTACTGAAATGGATGAGCTGCCAGCAGAAGTATTTGAGGCATGAACATTAACAATTTTTAGAAGGACTTTTGACAAACACATGGATAGGAAACTTCTTAAGAGATAAAGGCCAAGTGCAGAAAATGGGATTAACATGGGGGGACATTTTGGCCGTGTGGACGCGTTTGGGCCAAAGAACGTATCTTCGTCTGTAGGACTCTATGACTCTGCTGGAAAGCAGAAAGAGAGATAAAAAACAGAGAGAGTAGAAGAACGTGTGGACCATGGAATAAAAGTGTTCATCAGTTAATTGTAGATTTTAAGTATTCATACTGAAAGGATGGTTGCCAGATCCATACTTATTTGCAGTTCATGTTCTCAATACGAAAAGGCTTCTGTGTCACCATAAAGGTCTGGACTACATATCGTTTGTTCACATCTGATCTAATGCATGTTAAGGCTGGAAACATGATTGCAAAATGATATAATGGAAGACAGCAAACAGGAATGGCGATCTCAATCTGTATAGTCAACTGGTCTATAACTTTACTGGGCAGGCCCTCAGAATCGGCGATAATACAAAGAAAGAGGAAAAACAGAAATGCAAATCTCAATGTGCAATGAGATCTAGTCACCAAAAGAGGGAATCAGGACCTGCAAAAATGTAAATGATGATGCAGTTAATGCCACTTTGATACCATAGTCACTGTACTGCTTCGTTATTGATGACAACCTGCAAATATAATATTCCAGAAATATTCATGTGACATGAGACCCACTGAAGTATGGGCCTTTGGGCATATACGGAGCTAAGTATAGGAGAAAGAGTGGAAATTGGTTCTTCAATTTTAAAAATAAGTCACCTAAAATGTTTCCCTTAAAATGTTTGACTTTTGGAGCGTCAAAGGCTAAATTGCTGCTGATCAAAATACTGGAACACTGGAATCGCAAGGAGACCAGATCAGTTAACGGAAGCAGACTTGCTTCCCTAAACAACAGTACTGAACCAGATTTCGAGGATATCGTCACTTTGTATAAAGTATTTATTTCTGGATTAATAGTTGCTTTCAGCATTTACTAGTTGCTCTGACACCTGATCTACTGCAGCCTGATGAAGAATTTAACATTCTCCAATTACTTAGCAAAGAAATGAGTGACCAGCTCAACTGCACTTAAGCTTTTTGGAAACTTATGCACTTAGGAAAACATTTATCACTCATATCCTGAATTTAGCGAGTTTGGAACTATTCCCTCAACTAATCCTTATCAGACAAGATTTAGGATTTCCCATTAGCTTGCAGTTGTGTCAGTGCCAAGGTGCTTTCTAATGTGAGGCTTTGGGGGATGTTCAGGCAACAAATGCAGTTTGGAAAATGTAAAGATTCGTTTATCGTAAACGTTGAATGGCGATCCGGTGTGCAGTAACTTCCTGAAGAAGACAGCTGACTGTGTGTCTCGATATTTCATTAAGAGAAAGGGACTAGTTAATTTTCACTCAGTTTTGATTCAAAAGTTGTAAATGTGGAAAGAAGTGCGTAGATCATTGATCTTCCATGAAAAATATTGTGAAGCAACAGCTAGAGCAAGTAATGCTTTCAAGCATGCCCCATGTATGCAGAAACAAATGATAGACGTTCCACTGTCTCAGATGGAGGTGATGGACATGAGGTTTTATTTTTCAGAAAGTCCTGGCCAGAGGTTTAGAACCTGAAAGACTGCATTAACAACTTGCAAGATTGGTGTCAGGTCATGCAATTGACTTGATGGCAAGCTTGCAAAGTTTAAAAGTGGAAAGATGCTTCTCGGACTGGCGCCTTGCGACTCGTGGAGTCGCTTGTGTACCCATTACTGTTCGTTATCTATATCAATCATTTGGGCGAGAACGTCTATAACATAATTAGCAAGTTTTGAGAAGACACTAAATCAGAGGTTTGTGAACTGCCAGGAAGGTTATCAGAAATTGCTGCAGGACCTTGACCAGCTGAGGAAGTGGACTGAGACATTGCAAATGCAGTTTAACATAGGAACCTGTAACTTTTCAGATTTTAGAAACTCAAATCAATGTGGGAGTTTGATGGTGAATGTCATAGTCTCAAAGAGTGCAGTAGAACAGAGCAACCTTAGAGTTCAGGTGTACGGTTCTCTGAAAGTGGAGTTAGCAGGCAAGAAGACTTTTGGTACACTGAACTACATTAGTCAGGGCACTGAGAATACAAGTTGGGAAGCTATGTTGCAGTTGCACAGGACCTTTTTGAGGACGCACTCGGTGCATTGTCTTCAGAATTGGTCACCTTGCTATAGGAAGGATGTCATTAAACTGGAAGGAACTCAGAAGAAAGTTACAAACATGTTGCATATACTCAATGGTCTGGGTTATCTGGAGACGTTTTACAAAATGGGACTTTTTTCGTTAGAGCCGATGAGACTGAGAGTGGATCATATGGAAGACCATAAGATCATGGATGTGGTGAATGCACTCAGTGTTTTATTCGTGGTTGTGGAAACTAGGATTAGAGGTGATTAGTTTAAAGTTTGAGGAGAAAGAATAAAGAGAACCTGAGAGGCAACATATTTGCACAGAGCATGGTGTGCATGTGAAATGAGCTTGCGAGTGGAAGTGTTTGAGGCAGGTTCATTAAAAACATTTAAAAGGCATTTGGACAAATAGACAGCGAGGAAAGGTATCGGAGGACATCTGCCAAATGCAGGTAAATGGGGTTAGCATGGATGGAACCTTTGGATGGCAACATCCAGTTTGGAACAAAAGGCCTGTATCCACGCTCAATGGCTCTCCATTTACGATCTTGTGCTGAAATGAACGTTTAATTCGCATATCAAGCCATGTTCTCACCCATTCAATTTTGGTCAGTAACAGAGCATCCTCAAAAGAATAAGCACGCCATTAATTTATTGTAACGGCAGTATCTCCACTCAAAAATGCTAAAACGTTGAATATGCAAGTTTTGTTTTCATTCCCAAGTTTAAGGTGTTATGTAGGCTTTTGCTGTTTTGTTTTTCTACAGTTGTTAACGCTTCATCATGAGAGTCGAAGAGATAGAATGCTGGGATATGACCACTGTTGGAGTGCAGGGAGTATTGAAGTTTTCTATTCTATTCTGATTTAACATTGGGGAATGGAAACCACATGGGCTGTACAGCACAGTCTGAAAAATCAATTAGATTGAATCTTGCTAAGACAGATAAATGATAATGGCAGGCGGAACTGCTGTGTGGGAAGCAATGAATCACAGTATCACAGAAATATTACAGTGCAGAAAGAGACCATTAGGACCAAAGAATCAATTAACCAGTGCGAATTTCATACGTTTTTAAACAAAACTGCACACCATTACCACCCAATGAAAACAAGTGTATCCAATGCCCTCTTGAATGCTTCAGTTGTACCTGTTTCTCTCACATTGCCAGGAAATGCATTCAATGCGCTATTAAATCGCTCTTTGGATGATGCTTTTCTTTCTCAGTGCAGACCACTGAGTCACCATAGGACCGGATAAGAGCGGATAAGGATCTGATTCATTCATGGTGAGAGCTTATGGTTGAAACGTCGACTCTCCTGCTCGTCGAATGCCACATTAACAGTTGTAATTTTCCAGGAACACATTTTCTGACTCTGATCTTCAACATCTGCAGTCCTTACTTTCTCCGACCCAATAACATGCCCTCTTCAGGTTTAAAAGATTTTTGTGAAGAGAGCTGAGAGAATGACTTCATGATGCGTAGTCCAGTTAGTTCCTTTTTTGGTTTTGTAAAAGTTTCTCTCTGTTTTATGAACAGCTCAATCAGTTTAACTTCTCGAAGACAATTGCACATTTTTTTTTGTCAGGCAGATGACCTTTGCCATTAATAATTCATCACAGGCCAACAAAACAGACAGCTTCATATGCAAACAACTCCTGGGATGCTGTTCGTTTGCAGTTTCTGTTTGGGAGCCACAGTCATATACGCAGTGTTCACAGTGAACGTCACTTGTTTCCAAAACATGAATTCATTCTTCAAAAACCCCGAGTTTCAGGCTGTTCTCTCTTATTCTAGTCCTCACTTTAAACATCTCAATCAAATGATAAGGCGTCGTCTTGGCGTTGGAAATATCTGTGGTTGGCTAATTGCTTCCTTTAACCTTATCATTCGAGAATAAAAAAAAACATAATGAATGTTGACAAAAAGGCTTTACCCTTCTGTTGAAAAACTACTCATTAGATAATATCGTTCATGTCGGGATGGATGGGCACCCTGACTCATGACTGTCCATCTTTCTACCTCACAGAGATATCCGCATTCTGATTTCTGTATGTTTACCAAGATACCTCTTGGAGCTATTAGGACACAAAGGAGACTCTCGGATCATTTCCATGAGCAGAAGTCAGGAATTGTGTGGCACTGGCGGAACGTAAACTGGAAATCAATGAACAGCTTAGTTCTGAGTGTGATGCTGCGTTTCAGCGATGCTCATGACGCTTTCTTACAATGTACCGATGCTCGAGTGTAGGTTGGTGCAGTGGTAGCTTTCTTACAATGTACCGATGCTCGAGTGTAGGTTGGTGCAGTGGTAACTGGTCGAGGTCTACTTTGTGTGTATACGTGATTTTCCAAATTGTCAGGTAATTGCCAGAGTTGTGGCTGCGCTGAAACAGTTGGGTTGGGGTGTGGACAATTCTGGAGAAGAAGTCTTCACTGCTAATGTTGGAGCGTTTTTAGGAGCCACAGCCTTTGATGCATGCAGTGACCACTAGATGTTCTTGTTAAGACATGGAGCGAACAGCTCTGATTGAAGACTGGCATCTGTGATATTGTTGTGCTCTGGAACAGCAGTAGACTAGTACATTTTCGATTTTCCTATGAGACATAGCGACAGCTTTCTGCTCCTCCACTCCGTTAGTCCTGAGGAATTTCACAACGACCATTACATGTGGTACACAAGTAAGTTGGATTTATTCAACACGTGGGAACAAGGCTCGAATATTGAGTCAAAGAGTCATACAACACGGAAGCAGGCACTTCTGTCCAAGTAGCACATGCCAAAGACATGCTTATCCAATTGTCTTTTAAACGCGATAACTGTGTTTTCACATATGCAGTGTGATTGGAAATAAAGTTCTCTTCTCTCTGCTGAAGGACTGTGGAGAACATGCGGAATGCAGATGCTGGAGATCAGAGTCAAAAAGTGTGGTGCTGGAAAAATAGAGCTGCTCAGGCAGGACCCGAGGAATAGAAGAGTCGAGGCTTCCACCATTAGCTCTTCATCAGGAACGATTGTGGGTTGTACTGCAGAACATGTGAACGCCCATCGTTGGTCACAAGGGCACGTATCAGTCAAAGACCAACCCTGACACGATGTACTTGAATGCACTTATCACTGTTTAGTGGAGGATACCTCAATTCTCTGGAAATATATTCTTATAAACTCTGACCCTCGTGTCTGTCGAGCACTCCTCTGCACAATTCCGGAGTTTAACATATCTAAATATTCAGACAGGAAAATTTAGTAACGGACTCTCGTCTTTATTCTTGCAGTGCAGCAGATCAGGTATCATGGCACATGGAAATGTTCACCCGTGTCTCAAACTCCAGCTCGTTATTTCATGATCTCAAGCCCATACTCATCACGAAGTTGCTGCCAGTACACAGATAGATTTCCATAAACCCCTGTTCACATTCAATATTACCATACTGTCAGTTGAAAGGTAAACACACATAATCGATTGGTTCACACTATCCTTCATCATTTCAATTACTGTTCAATTTTCTTTATACCAGTTTCTATATCAAAGCAACAAAACCTCCCTCTGTGTCGTGTTTTCTGTCATTATTTTTTGTGCAGACCCCTTAAATCTTGACATCAATTTATACAATGCTGTGATATCGCTTTAAACTATCTACATGGATTACCCTTTCATTATCTGTGCTGTTATGCCTCCCTCCAGTCTTATGACTTTTGTCGTGAGAAGTGTTGATTTTCTGTCTTAAAGGTAGGAACTTTGTTTCACACTACAAAAACAGAATGCTCTTTATTCAGGAATTTCGATGATTTGATCTGTGGGAGCTCTACACTGAGGCGTGCAGGCACACACACACACACACACACACACACACACACACACACACACACACACACACACACACACACACACACACACACACACACACACACACACACACACGACGGTGATAGAATTGACATGGTTTGTCTCTGGATGATGCTTATGATGTCTCTTCCTAGAAATGGTCATTGCCTGACAAGCGGCAAGAATCTAGCTTACTGCTTGTCTGACCAAGCCTGGATTCTGTACAGTTTTTTGTGAGGAACAGCGACGCTGAAGAGTTAGATCGATAAGTGTGCCGCTGGAAATGCACAGCAGGTCAGGCAGCATACAAAGAGCAGGAGATTTGACATTTTGGGCATATCCCTTCATTAGGAATGTCAAGATCACACCCTTAGAATTAAAAGCTTTCACTGTATTATTTGTTCAAATACAAACTACCACTTTACATTGCATGGATAGTGCCTATTTATTAAACTATTTTCCCTTGAAACTAACAATGTTGGGAATGCTTGGCAGCTCCTGTTGCGAGTAAATGAGCTCAGGTTTAAAGCTTTCATGGTTTGTTATAGTTAACATGATACAAAACGGCAGTAGGGGTCTTTCACACAATCATATTCAATCATTTTCAAATGTTATTTATTAATATTAACTCAAAAGATTGACACCACTGCCAGTTCGTGCAGAGTCCGAAACCCTGAAACTTCACTTTCAGTTAGGAATAGATCACAGTTTTATACGAATCTCGGATTGGAAACCCAATTCCAGAATTTCCCATTGTCCAGTTGTGAAGGAACGAACACTGAAAAAAATGCAGGAAATCAACAGGCCTGACACATCCTAGAGTTCTGCAGAAAGGTCATATTGGATTTGAAATGTTATCCCTGCTTCTGTCTCCTCAGATGCTGTCAGTTAACATTTCCAGTCTGGTAATCTTTTATTAAAGATAAACTTGGTCGTTTTAATCCTGCGAGCTGACACGGCATGAACGCGACTGCAACTGACTGTGTGCAACTGGGAACATTACCAGTTGGAAATTCTAATTCAAACCACTCACCATTCCGAATTGGAAATGTGTTGCAATTTCTTCAATATTGCTGAGTCCATATCCTGGGGTTGTCTCGCTAATGGCATTATATATCTACCGTCAACACATTGACTGCATGATTCAGGATGGTCGTTGATCACCCCTCACCCCACCGCCCCCCCCCTCCACCGTCTCCGTTATCGACAGGAAATGACCCCCTCAAAAGAGTTCAAGAAGGTAACCTAGACCTTAGCATTTTATGTTAAAGACAGATGTGAAGTGACTATCCCAACTGTGATTCAGCTGGTCATACAAATTCGCTTTAAGTAAATCAATATTTTAGTTAAAACTAGAGTTGAAACACAAACAAAAGACAACAGAATTTAGAATAGCTTGTTGGAAAACAGAACCAATCCAACACAGCAACTTAAGTAAGAAACTTCTCCCATCAAGCAACACCCTATAAACACATCCGTTGTCAAAAGGGAAATTTAAACACAGATTCTTATCAGTTAGAGGGAACAACCTCCAGAGATTTCCGAGCGGTACATCAACTGGAAATCATCTTCTGAAGTTTGGAACCCTGTTACACTCCAACTGCTTCTGTTTGTTACTGTGAAACCGAAGTTCAAGAATGTTGAACGTGGAGAAGTGTTAACTCCCTTGCCTTTGTTAAACTAAGCTTTTCCGAAACATTTGGTCCGTCTGTCTTTACAAAATCTTTCAAAAGAAAACAAGGAGAAAATCATCTTTTCAAAGAGATATCATTGTCACACCTCCACCTTCTCAAGGACCAACGAGGATGGGCACGAAGCACTGGATCCAGATAGCGGTGCCAAATTCCCATGTAGCGAAGTGCTTCCCCCAAGTATTGTAAACACATGAGCACTGTCAAAATCAGTAACAACATTTGAGGTAAACACTGAGTACTGCACTCTCCAACTTCTTCCTTTCCGAAAAAAAAAGATTAGTCACTGCAAGTACAATTTTGTTTGGAAATTAACGCATGCCAATCTGCCAGTACCCCTATCCTGTGAACGATTGAAAAGAAAAGCCAGGAACCTGCTTCCAGTGAAATCCTACTATGAAGAGAAAAGTTCCATTTTCCATGAAGGGTGCAACTTGTAGATAGGTTTTTGAGTGCAAAGAATGAGGAGCAGGCCATAAAGACAATTAATTTTCTCAGTTAAGGTTTACAAACTGATGCTCAACCACTGAATGACTTAACTCATTGCCTTCCCCAGTGTGCAGTGAAGGCTGGCCCATTGCATATTTTTTGCAATAGAAAGGAAATCATGATTTGGGAGAGCAGTCTGCAATTGGAGTTAGGCTGGAATCCAATGAGCCATCGTCTTATCACATGGCAGAACAGGTTCAAAGGGGCAAATAGCCTACTGCTGCTTCTATTTCTTAATGCCTTACTTAGGATTGCACAAATCCAGTCAGTTTTATAGTAAGGTGACAGGCATGGCGGGTGAAGGTATTACGTGTACCTTCATTATGTGTACAAGTCAAAACAGGAAGAATCACTGCCTCGGCGTCTACACATAATTGAAGATCATAAAATTAAATATTCAGCTCGAAATGGTTAAAAAATCCCTTAGAACATACGAAGGAGAAGGTTTCGCTGATTAATTGGTTCAGTGTAAAGAGATGGTGGAGAAAATATTCTTTTTCACTCAGTTTCCAGGATTCTTGCTCAATTTGATATCAATATAACATGGAAACTGCCCCTTCAGCCCAACTGTTACATTCCATCAAGGGTTCCTAAACGGAACTTTCCCGTTTTCCTGCGATTTGTCCATATCTCTATAACCCTTTGCAATCTATGTACCCGTCCAATTTGCGTTTACATGTTAGAACTGTACCTACATCTATCACTTGCTCTGGCAGCTCATATGCATCACCCTCTGTGTGGAACAGTTGCCCCTCAGGTCACTTTTATTTTTTATTCCTCCCATCCTAAACTTCTGCCCTCTTGTTTTGGACTGCTGTACAGTGGGGGGAAAAAGACCTTGACGGTTCACCTTTGAAATGCCACTCATGATTTTATGACATGGAGGTACTGGTGTTGGAATACAGTGGACATGTTCAGAAGTCACAAAACACAAAGTTACAATCCAACGGGATTATTTGAAATCAAAAGCTTTCAAAGTGCTGCCCTTTCATCACATGAAGTGATGTAGTGGCACTGCTCTGGAAGGTCGTGATGACAAATAGATCTGTTTAACTACAACTGGAAGTCATGTGACTTTTGACCATGACTTTATAAACATAAAGAGATGGTGGAGAAAATATTCTTTTTCACTCAGTTTCCAGGATTCTTGCTCAATTTGATATAAATGTGCTGATTTGGCTGAATCAGTAGAGGGCGCAGTTTACAGACAGGCCCAACTCTCGTCTCATTTTCTCCTGTCAGCTGGATGGAATAAAACGAGCAAGTATTATTTTCATTCATTCAAGAGACAGTGAGAGTCAGTAAATATGCAAGCATGTTATTGCCCATCCGGAGCTGACATGGTGTCAATGATATGCAGTAGTCTCTGGTCTTGCAGAGACACCCACAGTGCTATTGAGAAGGTCGGTCAAAGACTGTACCCTTCAGGAATGAGCAATACTGCTGGAGCTGCGATATAACCCCAAGTGAAGACGGTGAGGGGCTTGGAAATACATTGAATTTATGTGTGTTCCCAGGCATCTGCTGCCCCATCCTTCTCGATTATAGAGGCCATTTGTAAACCATATATAGTAACATGTCTAAATGAGAACAAAGGACACAACATATTGCAGTATGGTACGGGGACTGGTAACCTCGGTTGGCTGAGTGTTTATTTTCTGATAGAGAGGACAATAGCTTTGGTTGAATCTCCTTGGGAAATTTGCATTTACTGTCAGGGAGGATGCAATCGAAAATCTGGTGGTCTGAACCGAACAAAAAAGAGGACTGTTAGGAAAGACATTTGACGTAGAGAATTTATACAACTAAGACACGATGTATACTATTTGAGAATAAGGGACGTGAGGTGAGGTTTATGGAAATTCTGACCACAGTGTTCCAAGTCTAATGTTTTGAAGGACCTTACAGCAGAAATGGAGGATTGTAAATGATAGCCTTTTATTTAGGATTGTGGAGGGAGCGTGCAGCAAGCACACAAATGCAAGTAATATCAATTGGAAGCGTGGTCATAGGCAAAGTAAAGAACACTTTTACAGAATATGGCTAAAAACCAACATTTGTTGTTGACTTGGTACCGACCGGGATGTGAATTTCCAATGACATTTGACATTTTGCAAGGGCTAAAACCTCGCAAAATGGGTTGGAATAGACCATCGGCAGTAAACCGTATTATGGCTTCATAACTCTAGCCATAACCCTATTGCTTTATTAGTACAAGATTTATTTTGTCCTGTTAAACACACGGAGGATACCATTCATTTAGAGGCATGCAGTCATAGAGTCATGCAACATGGAAACTGCCCCTTCAGCCCAACTGTTACATTCCATCAAGGGTTCCTAATCGGAACATTCCAAATTTCCTGCGATTTGTCCATATCTCTATAAACCTTTGCAATCTATGTACCCGTCCAATTTGCGTTTACATGTTAGAACTGTACCTGTATCTACCACTTGCTCTGGCAGCTCATATGCATCACCCTCTGTGTGGAGAAGTTGCCCCTCAGGTCACTTTTAAATTTTTTTCCTCCCACCCTAATCTTCTGCTCTCTTGCTTTGAACTCCTGTACAGTGGGGAAAAATAGACCTTGGCAGTTGACCCTTGAAATGCCACTCATGGTTTTATGATATGGAGGTACTGGTGTTGGACTATGTTGGACATCTTCAGAATTCACAAATCACAAAGTTACAGTCCAATGGGATTATTTAAAATTATAAGCTTTCAAAGTGCTGCCCTTTCATCAAATGAAGTGATGTTGAGGTACTGCTCTGAAAGGTTGTGATGTCAAATAGATCTGTTTAACTACAACTGGAAGTCATGTGACTTTTGGCCATGACTTTATAAACATTTATAAGTTCACCCTTCAGCCTTGTACGCTCCAGGGAATAACAGTCTGAACTTAGCGAGTGTCTCCTCTTCACTCAATCCCTCCTGCCTTGGGAACATCCTTATAAATGTTCTTTGTCCCCTACCATTTTAATGACATCTTTCCTGTCGTCTGAACGGAATTGTACACAGTACTCCAAATGTAGTCTCACCAATTATGTTAACATCCATAACATGAAATCCCAAACTCTTGTAATCAATTCTCTGACAGATGAAGGCAAGTGTGACAAACGGCCTTCTTCACCAACCAGTCTACCTGTGACACCACTTTCAATGAACTGTGCATCTGCGCCCTGAGGCATGTCAACATACCTTTGGGTTCTTCCATTAAGTCCTGATCTGGTTTGTCTTAAGAAAATGCAACGCTTTGCATTTAAGTAATTTAAATTCCATCTGCCATTCTTTGCATCATTGGCCCAGTTCACCTCGTATGGAACCTTCTTGACCTTGTATTTAATTTGGAGTTGTTCACACACTCATGAACAATACCTTAGACTTTCTCAACAAATTGTTTGCTTAACTGATGAATAACAGTGAAACAAACACCAGTAGTTGAGCCACACAACTGGTCACGACCTCCTGTCTGAACCACAACCTCTATCTCCATCCTCTGTCTATGAGCCTAAAGCTAAGTTTTCCAATTGGCTAGCTCTTCCTGCATCCCATTTGTTCTCATGGTATTATCCAGTCAGCCATGCGGAACCATGTTAAAGGCTTTGCCAATGTCCATGTGCACAATGTCTGCCATTCTGTCTTAATCTATCGTCTTGGTCACCCGTCCAATGATCTCAGTCAAATTAGCGAGACATGATCTCCCACGTGCAAAGTCATGCTGAGTGTCCCTCAGTAATCCTTGCCGTTCCAAATGCTCGTGGATCTTTTGTCTCAGAATCCCGTCTAATAAATTGTCAACCACTGACGTCAGGCTTACTGTTATATAGTTCTCAGGTTTTTCCTTACAATCTTTCCTAAATAATGACAAAACATTTGAACCCTTCAGACTTTTAGCAGTTCACCCGTGGTGTCCATGTCACAGATATTTCTGCTAGAGGCCGCAATTACATTTCTGGAGTCCCACAATATACTAGGATACATCTGAGCATGGCCCAGGGATTCGTCTACTTTTATGCATTTTAAGGCCTTCAGTACCTCCTTGTCAGTGATGTGGACTCTTCTCAAGAGATGAATATTGATTTCGCTGAGTTGCTCGCGTCCATGTCTTCCTGCAGTCTGACACAAAAAATTCGTTTGGAACCTTGCCTATCTCCTGTCGTTTCACACATATATGTAACCCTTGCTTTCAGGGGTCCTGTTCTCTCCCTAGTTACTTTTTCGCCCTTAATATACATGTAAAATCATTTTGGATTCTCCTTAATCTAAACTGCCAAAACGATCTCCTATCCACTTTATGCTGTACTCGTTTTCCTCTTCAGTCTGCCCCTCTATCCCCTTTACTCTCAAAGGATTCACTGATCTCAGATGTTCATAACTGAACTCTTGCTTTTTCTTGACCAGACCGTTAACATCTCTCCTGAGTCAACGTTCCCTACTCCTGTCAGCTGTGCCCTTCACTCTCACAGGAACATGTTGTCTCTGCACTCTTGTTATGTCACTTGTGAACGCTTCCAATTTGTCAGATGTCCTTTTGCTTGCGAAGAGCGCCACCCAATCAACTGTTGACAGTTTCTATGTAGTAACATCAAAATTGGCCTTACCCTGATTTAGAATTAAACTTGTGCATTAGTTGTATCAGTTTCCATTATTATTTCAGGAGAATAGAATTATAGTCACTGGTCCAAAAGCTCTCATCCATTTGCCTGACTTATTCCCCAAGAAGTGGTCGACCTTTGCCTCTTCTCTGTACATTCATCTACATATTGATTAAGAAAACATTCTCCCTTGGAAAGGAAGCGTTGCTGCACCCATATCAGTGACATGAGAGGATGAATAATAATCCATACGAATCACTCCATTGATACAGTTCTGTTTGAAACAGAATCGTAGAACCATAGAACATATCGATAGTCTAATCTGCCAGTTGTACATGCGTGCTGGCTACCTTGAAAGAGACATCGAATTTGTAGCACTTTAAATCACTTTCATACTGATTATTTTATTTGCAAACTACCCATTCTCTTGCTTTTTCAAGGTCAATGTGTTTTCTGTTGTCCCTTGTTTTACAGCAAGTATTTTACATTCATGCTCAGCTATTGACAGCACTGACAGAGAAAATGCTTTATTCCCACAACAAACCTATAATCATGAATCCATCAATTAAATAGTCTCTGCAACTACAGAAATACGGCAACAGAAAGTGGAGTTGCAGGTCGATAGGATAGTGAAGAAGGTGTTTGATATGCTTGCCTTTATTGGTCACTCCATTGAGTATTGAGTTGAGAGATCATGTTACGGCTGTACAGAACATTGGCTAATCTAGTTCTGGAGGACTATCCACAATTCTGGTCTCCCTGCTGAAGGAAGGATGTCGTCAACCCTGAAAGTTTTCACCAAAGATTAACAAGGATTTTGCCATGAGTGGAAGGTTTGAGCGATCGGGACAGTCTGAATAAACTGGTGCTATTTTCCTTGGTTCATTGGAAACTGAGGGCTGAACTTTTAGAGGTTTATAAAATCATGGGGGGCATGGACAATGTGAACACTCAAGGTATTTCCCAGAGTTAGAGGAGTCCAAAAACGGAGGGCATACTTTTAAGGTCAGAAAGATTTGAAAGGAACAAATGGGGCAACAGTTTCACTCAGACAGGTCGTGCCTATTTGGACTGAGCTCCACAGGAAGTGGTGGAGGCTGGCACAATTGCAACATTTAAAGAGCATCTGGATGGGTATATGGATAGGAACCGTTTAGAGAGATATGGGCATAAAATTGGCACATGGCACTAGATTCATTTAGGTTATCTGGTCAGCATTGACAAGTTGGGCTGAAGGGTCTGTTCCTGTGCTGTACTTTCCACGACTCCAGAACTCTTGCTGTCGGATTGTTCATTGCAGTCATGAATTTTCTACCATTTTCAATATTTACAATTCTTCATAATTGTGATAATTTCAATAAAAGTGACACTATCAAGGGCACGATTTATAATTGCAAAGGCTGTGCACTGGCACAAAACAGATCTCTGACTGATTCAGTGATTTGTGAAGAATGACCATGGCTTCATGATGTACTTTCTCAGTTCCCCTTATAACCAGGCCAACGGTTTAAGCTATAGCATTTAAAAGTCTCCTGTCCCTTCACAGATTTTTTCTGAAACCTCAAAGTTCATATATTTCAAATTCCTTTGCAAATTATTCGCAAAAGAAACAAAAAAAATGTACTTTCCTTCATGTCACAGAGCAATGTTTGTGTGTTTTCTTGTGCTTGGTCTCGATAACCACACATGTTTTCGAATACATCAACCATGATTTTGTGCCGGACCACATTTTGACGTTTGCTTTCCACTGTTCTCCTCCTTCAGCAACCTCCTCGTTTAGAATGTGAAACATGAAGCAGAATTAGACCATTCAGTCTATCGAATCTGTCCCGCTATTCAATGAGACCATGGCAGATCTGATAAACCTGGGATTCAATTTCCTGACTTTTCCTTTTACCAACTGATTCCTTCACTGAATAAAAATCTCTCCGTCACTGCCTTGAATATTTTAAATAACCCAGCATCGACCGCCCTCTATGATAAGAAATTCAACAGATTCACAATCTTTTCATAGAACAAATACCTCACCACATCTACGTTAAATAGGTGAATCCTTACACTGATTGTTTCCCACAAGGGGAAACAGTTTCTCCAAATCTCTTGCTGATTACAATTGGTCTGATAAGATCGCCTTTCATTCTTCTCAACTACTTGGCTCAAACTTTTAATTATGTTTATTACAAAAAACTTCATAATCTGTGAGTAGCCGAATGAAATTTGTCTGGTCTCCATCCAGTGTCAAAATATATTTCGACAGATAACGGGACCAAAATTTGTTCACGGTTTTCCAGCCGTTATTTGATTATTGGCTTCTACAGTTTCAGAAGGCCTCTTTCCACAGCTCATAAGGAAGATGACCAAATATGAGTTAACTTGCAGGTGCCGATACTTTTAAAGTGAGACAGGTTTTATCCCCAATTTGCATAATGTCCTACTTATGGAAAGAATAATTGAGAAGTTAGTCGTTCACCACGCCTTACCTAAAAATAACAACGAATTAATTATTATGTACGCTGTTATCATTTCTGCTGGATTCCAGATAATGTGAGAGCGATTGTTCTTCATACTAATATCGCAATTGATCAAATAGGAAGTCAATGATCCCGATCAAAATTGGAGTCACTGAAAATCAGGTGAAAAATAGATACTTTGCGCCATTCCCAGCAAATGGAAAATGTTTGTAGTTTTGGAGATCAGTAATCTCAGCGCCAGGACATCTCGACTGAAGCTCTTCAGAATAATCTTGGCTGAACTATCTTCATCCGTTTCATTGATGACCTCCCCTATACCATAAGATCAGGAGCAGGGATGTTCACTCATGATTGTACAATGTTCAGCACTCTTCATAACTCTTGAAATACTGAAGCAGTCGATGTTTAAATGTACCACGATCTGGATCCATAGCACGTTTTGGGCTGACAATTGTCAGTGAAAGTTCCTGCCACTCTAATATCAGGCATTGATCATCACCAGTAACATTGCCCGGAGATATTAATTGGCATTAACGTTACAGGATCACACAGCGTCGACAACCTGATTGTCACCGTTGACCAGAACCTGAACTGCTCTCGTCATATAAGTAGAGTCGCATCAAGAACTGGTCCGTGCCCAGAAGTTTGATTCACTGACTATAGGATGGTGTGTTGCCTCCTTGGAAGGGAATGATATTATGATATGGGTGCGGAATTCTTTCTTGGGAAGATGGCACTCTCAGATGTCACTGTCTGTATTGGTGCTAACAACGAAGGCATGAAGAAGACTGAAGCCATGAAGACAGATTTCAGCGAGTTAAAAATGAAATTGAAAGACAGATTCTCAAAGGGAGCAATCTTAGGATTTCCCTCTGCCACGTATCAATGGGTAAAAGAGCAGAAGGTGTGATTGGTTCAAAACGTTTTGAAGAGCAGGTGTAGGAAAAGGCGCTTTGGATTTCTGAGGAATTAGAATGGATTCTGCAGCAGGTTGAGTCAGTGTTATCTGAACCTGCTACATCTTCACTGGTCAGTCTTTTCAGATGCTGGAGATCAGGGTCAAGAAGTGTGGTGCTGGAAAAGCACAGCCAGTCCAGCCGCATCACAAAAGCAAGAGAGTAGATTTTTCGAACATGAGCACTTAATCAGATGAAGAGCTCATGCTCAAAGCGTCGACTCTCCTGTTCCTCGGATTCTGCCTGACCGGCTGCACTTTTACCGCACCACACTTTCTGACTAGTTCAGTTTCTGTTTAATTGTAACTCACAGAGTGTTGGCAGATGGATAATTCACTGACTGAAAAAGCATTGGGTATGAAGTGGCAATAGCTAGATGTTTTGTGGTGTCGTTTTCATTGGATGGATCTTAGAGCATTTGAAATCCACCAAAAGTACCAGCAAATTCGGTGAAAAAAATCATTTGATAATTGATTCCGTGTTGAATGAGGCAGAGATGCAATGTAGACACGAATACTTTTATACAAGTATTTGATGTATATGTATGTACATTTCTCTCTGCGTGTGTGTATATAGAGTCATAGAGTCATAGAGATGTACAGCATGGAAACAGACCCTTCGGTCCAACCCGTCCACGCCGACCAGACATCCCAACCCAATCTAGTCACACCTGCCAGCACCCGGCCCATATCCCTCCAAACCCTTCCTATGCATATACCCATCCAAATGCCTCTTAAATGTTGCAATTGTACCAGCCTCCAACACTTCCTCTGGAAGCTCATTCCATACACGTACCACCCTCTGCGTGAAAAACTTGCCCCTTAGGCCTCTTTTATATAGTTCCCCTCTCACCCTAAACCTATGCCTCCTCATTCTGGACTCCGTGACACCAGGGAAAAGATTTTGTCTATTTATCCTTTCCATGCCCCTCATAATTTTGTAAACCTCTACAAGGTCACCTCTCAGCCTCCTACGCTCCAGGGAAAACAGCCCCAGCCTGTTCAGCCTCTCCCTATAGCTCAGATCCTCCAACCCTGGCAACATCCTTGTAAATCTTTTCTGAACCTTTTCAAGTTTCACAACATCTTTCCGATAGGAAGGACACCAGAATTGCACGCGATATTCCAACAGTGGCCTTACCAATGTCCTGTACAGAAGCAACATGACCTCCCAACTCCCAACACTGACCAATAAAGGAAAGCATACCAAACGACTTCTTCACTATCCTATCTACCTTTAACTCCACTTTCAAGGAGCTATGAACCTGCACTCCATGGTCTCTTTGTTCAGCAACACTCCCTCGGACTTTGCCATTAAGTGTATAAGTCCTGCTAAGATTTGTTTTCCCAAAATGCAGAACGTCGCATTTATCTGAATTAAACTTCCTCTGCCACTTCTCAGCCCATTGGCCCATCTGGTCCAGATCCTTTTGTAATCTGAGGTAACCAACTTCGCAGTGCATTACACCTCCAATTTTGGTGTCATCTGCAAACTTACTAACTGTACTTCTTATGCTCGCATCCAAATCATTTATGTAAATGATAAAAAGTAGAGGGCCCAGCACCGATCCTTGCGTCACTCCACTGGTCACAGGCCTCCAGTCTGAAAAACAACTCTCCACCACCACCCTCTGTCTTCTACCTTTGAGCCAGTTCTGTCTCCAAATGGCTAGTTCTACCTGTATTCCATGAGATCTAACCTTGCTAATCAGTCTCCCACGGAGAACCTTGTCAAACGCCTTACTGAAGTCCATGTATATCACACCTACTGCTCAGCCCTCATCAATCTTCTTTTTTACTTCTTCAAAATACTCAGTCAGGTTGTGAGACATGATTTCCCACACACAAAGCCATGTTGACTATCCCTAATCAGTCCTTCCCTTTCCAAATGCAAGTACTTCCTGTCCCTCACGATTCTCCTCACTTCTGTCTCCTTCAGTTTGGTCGGTACCTTAGATCCATTGACTTATGCTGAAATAGAGACATCGAGGCCTACAAAACAGTAAAAGTCCAGTCCCTCCATCTTGGGCTGAAGTGTGGTTTATCTATCATTTCTCTCTCTCAAAGGCTATAACATATTTTCAGCAATAAGGATTTAAATATTCACACAATGCTCTAGGTGAAGTCTAACAAAGCTGCTTTACAAATGAGGCAACACTTCACTACTCCTGCATTCAAATCCTCTTGTGGTGAAATCTAAAATTCTATCACCTTTCTAATTGCTTACTGCAAGAGGATGTCAGCCTTCAGTGCATAATTGGGACGGGCACCCAAAGCCTTTTGTTCCTCTTCTTTTACAACCTTTCATAGTTTGACAAATATTAAGCACTTCGATTCTTTTCATAAGAGTGGGTAATCTCTCATTTTCCCAGGATATTTTCAATCTGCTATTACCTGCTCATTGTTTTAACATGAATTACCATAAGTTCGCGGGCGATTTTACTTCTTGCCTCCAGGAACCAGAACATATGTTTTGTGTGCGTGATTAATATTCTTTTGACCTTTTCTGAATATTTTAATTTTTACGCCTGTGGAAATTTTGGTTTCATTTTCTTTGAGCCGTCAGAAAAAAAAATCCCCTGACATTGTCAATTTGATACTTAACATTCCAGGAAAAGAAAACTTCCTTCATGTTACATAGAGGTGTTGGTCTGATCAGCCATTTCAGAACATCTGGCGATGTCAGCCGTGATATCGATACTTTGCACGTTTCGTTATTTCCTGTTTGCTGTTTATCTCAGTCCATACATTCCAATTTTACATGGTTGAGCACAATCTTGACCAGAGACATTTATTTTAATCAAGAGTCTGGAACCTGCTTGACGCTGAAAGGGGCTTCGATCCTATTTATTCATACTTCTTTAATTTTTGGATTTTAAAGAAATAATATTCAATAAGCATAGACGACTCAAAAGTTCGATTGCCTGATGCAGATGAGTACTTCCATTAGTGCGGTTGAATTGTCATTCTTTGTTCAATAGTGAGGAACAGTTGTTAATCTGTCAATAATGTTTGTATCTCTAAAGTCAGACAACTATTGAGAACCTGTATTTTATCATAGAAACCTGGTTGTTGCAAAACATCGTCAAGCTTCGTGACTGCAAAATACTGATCAATTTCTGCACGATGAGCTCGGATCAGCCATCTGCGAGGTTTCAATAAATTGTAACATGTATTTGCATAATGCAAGTTATTGTGCTGATTAATATTTCATATTTAAATTCAGTGTTCTGCTGTGCCATTTATTTGCAATACTTTTAGGAATTTGTCAAGATTAATATTCATTGCCATAATTCTACTAAAAATGATGCTTGTACACTTACACAATTACTGAATGATGTTGATTTTGGTTGAACTTCGAAACACATCACTGTTTTTTTTTTGTTTTGAACATCTGTTTTAAAGGAAGATATGGCAGAACTGAGATGCCTATCAAGCAGATTTCTAATGCATTTCTCTTCTCTATCTGCAACAAATAACTGTCAACCAGATTGTATTAGACTTAAAGTGAACTCAGTTGCGAGGGACATAAGACACAGCAACTTTGTGGCGTCAAGAAATATTTGAAAGTACTGGAAACAGCGAAGGGTATTTTTGCTGCCAAAGTCCATGCAGTAGTTACAAATTTAAATGCTCCATACCTTTCCAGTACAAGCGCTTCCAGTACAACTACATTGCTGTCAACTTCCAGCAACACAGAACACTTCCCACATGCATCCTGCCCAGGAATATAGGGCAATAACAAAAACAGAAAATAGCCCACCAGATGACTGCTGTTAGTCATTATAAACAAAAGGTCGGCAATCTCAGTGATACGGGGAATTCAGTGAGTGTAATGGTATCAAGTGGAGATGGCAAGATCCTTTCCTGTTGCAGATGGCTACTGACTGACCATGTGAGTTGCTAACATTTGTTATTTTCTGAGCCTAACCCTGGGCATTTTCCAGGTCTTCCTGCGTTTGGCCACGTATGCCTTTCGTTTCTGAGGAGTTGTGAATTGTATTGAATATTGTGTCTTCTTCAGAAAACATCACACTTCTGATGTGAAGATGATAAATGAGGTAGCTGAAGATGGTTGAATATATGACATTACTTTGATTATTTCCAACAGAGATGTTCGGAAGCTGAAATATCTGACATCCAATATCCAAAGCGACCCTCCTTTGCAATAGCTATGAGTGGAACCAGTAGAGAGTTTTGATTCTGATCGATTTCCGTTTTGCGAGGGTTTCTTCATTCTACACGTGATCAAATGTGGCCTTCGTATGGAGAATTCACTCATTTGCTTCACCTCTGGAATTCGGCTCATGTGTCCATACTTGAACCAAGACTGCACTAACGTCACTATCTAGGCAGCCTTGGCAGACGTCATACTTACTGCAAAGCCATTGGTTCTTTTTAACTCTGCTGAAGAGCAGTACCATCACATTTCCAGTGATCAAAATTTGACTGATTGGGTAATAATTGTTCGGAACGGATAAGGAAATAACGAGGTAATGTTCAACATTGCTGTTTAGATGGCATTATTGCAGCTTTACCAGAACAACTTGGCTCGTGGGACAACAGGTTTTGCAAAATAAACATTGAGTACATTTTGAGGAACGTTGTAAGTTCTCAGTGAATTATCCGGAGCTGCCAAATATTTGATGGTATGATGAAGAATGAATCGAAACTGAAGACAGGCATGTTCGATTTCTGGGGCCTCTGCCAGAACAGAAATTTAAGAAGATTACTATCACCTTCTGAAGGTCAAAAAGGAATGAACAATAAGTTCTAGCCCAACCGCGTTTCCATATGCCATGAATTAATCAATTATGAAATAGCAGCACTCCAATTTTCAATGCACATATTTACTTTGGCAGAAATAGACAGGGTGTGCTTGGGATGACAATAAGCTACAAGTTTCCTTCCAAGCTTAGACTAATATTATGTTCTCTCACAAATTTTAAGAAGCTGAATTGGAACTTTCTGGCAAAAATGTCGGAGCTTCTCCTGATAGTATGAAGTGATTCAAGACGATGTCAGTCCATTATCTTATCAGGAGTAATTTGGAACTGTAGCCAAAACAGGACGGACCGTTCTCACTCTTTTATAAATGACGAGTTGCATTATCAATGAAAATAAAACGCTTATTTCTCGATCGAAAGGAAGTTACGTAGCCCATGTGCAGCTCGTGATTCATTCTTCCCATTAGCTACTGATTTGTGGCAAATTTTCAGTTATTATAAATTGAAAATATTGTTCTGGACGATAAATGATGTAATGCACATTAATTATTGATTTTACGGGAGCGGGAAGATGAAGGCAATAAGAGACAAGAAACGATCTAGTTCCTTCTTTTAGTTCCCTTATGATACAGAAATATTGGGCCATTTGTGGCATCGGGGCGAACCCGACTGTATGTTGCGGTGAACACTGCATTTATTGATTGGCTGAACTGTAGTTATTATTTTTGTTTAGAAAAATTAAACATTTGAAAAAGTGATTATGTATTTCGTAAACTGCAGTTTTTCGGTTTGTTTAATTGCGGTCTTATATAAGATATATCAAGTCGTTTGCATGAAGTAATAAAGTTCGTTAAATTAACAACAGAGCTTACATTTATAGAATTGTTCCCCGTCTCATGCCGGCGACAGAGCTTCACAAACAATGAGTATTCTTGGAGGCAAAACAGTGAAAGGTATATAGTAGATACATTGCTTTAGTCTCGACAACTAATTCTAAATATTATTTCCTGATACATTTGTTTATGCATTCCATGTTTAATATTCTTCCAGCACCACCCAGAATTCATATTGCATTCAAAATTGCTCGCACTCTAGCATTATTAGGAATTCTAAGCGTTACTATACAACCATCAAAACAACCTGGTGTGGATTCTGAGTAGAGACCAACTTATGTGCATTGTGGCGAAAATGTGACACTTCTGCATCAACATGTTTTGTGGACTAATGTAACTTTAGGGTTATGTGTGTGCTTTATAACAGTATGAATAAGTTCTAGTAGGAGATAGAGGAAATTTAGAGAGAGTTGAGAACTCCCAACTGACTGCATTCACAATACTGTAAAAGACTCTGCAAAATGTGTCAAAATTAAACTGTAAAACCTTCAGACGTGTGGTAGTAATAAGTTCATTTAGAATGCTCGATCTGCTCCATCATTCGAGCATTGCTGACATGTCTCTCAAACCCATTCTTCCGCCTTCTCTCCATAACCCTTGATTCCCTTCCTAATCAAGAAACTAAATCTGCATTAAATACACTCAATGATCTAGACTCCACAAACCTCTGTGAATGGAGTTATACGCTTCTGTTGACTAAATTCCTCTCCATCTCAATTTTGAAGGTTCGTCCCTTCACTCTGAGGATATGCCCTCGGGTTGAAGTCTGTTGTGCGAGGGAAATTATCTTCTGCTCATCTGCTGTATACAGGTTTATCAGTATTCGGTAAGATTCAATGACACTCCACCCTTATTCTTCTAAACTGCATTGCGCTCAAAGGCAGAATCTTCAACTGATCTTCATAAGATAAGCCTGGTATCCAGTGGATCATTTTTGTAAAGCCTCTGTGAACTCCCTCCAATGCCACACGTCCTTCGTGAGTCAGGAGTCCAAAACTGCTCACAATATTCCAAATGTGCTCCTAATGGACCCTTATACAGTTGGACTTCCAACTCCTGTCATGCTTCAAGTTTCAGAAGTCCTTCCCCATTTAGGAAATATTTCTCATATTTATTCTTCCAACCAAAATTCGTAACCTTATATTTCCCCACATGATGTTCCATCTACCAGTTCTTTGCTAATCCCCCTGAGATTCGAAGTCCTTCAGCACAATCCGTTTCCTCAGCATTTTTTTGTCCCTCAAACTATCATCGTATAATCTGTGACGTTGACAACAATACCCTCAGTTTCTTCGTTTAGATCATTTATGAATAAAGTGAATAGTTGTGGTCCCAACTCTAACCCTGCAGAAATCCAATTGTCACTGCCTTCCATCCTGAAAATGACCTCTTTATCCCCACATTTTATCTTCTGCCAGTCAGCCAATTCTCCAGTTATATCAGTGAGTGATGCCAAACACTATGGCTCTAATTTTATTTAGCAGGCCCCTGTGCTTGTCAAAATCAAAACATAAAAGTGTTTATTGGGTCTCCTTTGTCTTACTTGATGGTTGCCTCCTCAAATAATTCATTCAGATTTGAGAGGCATGGCTTCCCATTGACGAAGCTGAAACAACACTATTTTACCAATCACACACAAGTGTTCTGCAATCTCACGTGGAATAATGGACACGAAAATCTTACTAACGACCGAGGTTAGGCTAACCAGCCTAAATATCACAGCTTTTGAGTTAACTAAACCGTTGCAAGAGACTGGACATTAATAGATTATCATTTATCCCATTCTTAGATAAGCTTTCTTAGAGAAGCAATATAAAAGGACAAAGCCATTATGGCTTTAATTAGAACAAAGAACATAGAAAAGTTACAGTCCAGGAACAGGTCCTTCAGTTCTCCAATCCTGAGCTGATCCAAATCTATTGTCTAAACCTGTCGGCCAATTCCAAAGCATCTGTATCCCCCTGCTCCCCACCTACTCACGCATCTGTCCAGACACATCTTAAATGAATCTACCATGCCTGCCTCTATCACCTCTGCCGGTAACGTGTTCCAGATACCCACCACCCTCTGTATAAAGTACTTGCCACGTGTATCCCCCTTGAACATTTCACCTCTCACCTTGAAAGCATGACCTCTCGTTATTGAATCCTTCACCCTGGGAGAAAGCTTGCCTTTATCTACCCTGTCTATACCCTTCATCACTTTGTAAACCTTAATCAGGTCCCCTCTCAATCACCTTTTTTCTAATGAAAACAATCCTAACGTTCTCAACCTCTCTTCATAGCGAGAACCAGACCAGGCAACATCCTCGGAAACCTTCCCTGCACCCTTTTTAAAGTATCCTATAACCTGGAACATCTAGTTGCCAATCTTGACCTTCTTTCAACCAAGTCTCTATGACTACAATACGTCATACTCACAGGCGCCAATCCAAGTCCTAACTTTATCTACCTTACACACTATACTCCTTGCATTAATGCTAATACACTTCAGGTCACCAGTTCTTTTGAATTCATCTGCTATCTGCTTCCTCTTCCACTTATTAATGCTATCTTTATGATTCTTGCATCTCTAGCATACACATAACTGTGTAATTGTCTTCTCTTCTGGTTCCCACTACCCCTGCCACATTATTTTAAAACCTCCCCAACAGTAGTAGCAAAAACTCCCCCAAGGACATTGGTTCCAGTGTGTTTCAGATGTAGACCGTCCATTTCGTAATAGTCCCACCATCCCCAGAACCGGTCCCAATGTCCAACAAATCTGAACCCCCTCCCTCCTACACCAACCCTCAAACGACGTGTTCATCCTGCCTATTTTTCATTTCTACGCTGGCTATCAAGTGACACGTGCCTTGTGTAGTTTCAGAATATTCTTCTCAAATATTGGAAACAACGGATCAGACTAAATTCAAGGAAGTTAAATGAAATCTATGTGTTTTTGTGACAGCAGTGCACTGCAACGATATAACAGCTTCTGTTATACAGGGCATTGCTAAGGTAAAAATCAGATTTACATTGGACAGTGTTGGTCACTGTGCTTCTGGAAATGTTAATGAGAAAGAAGAGAAAATATGGGAGAGAGGCGAGGTCTGTACATTCTGGAGTTAAGCAGAGACAGAGGTCACTTAAATGAAACATATGGAGTGCTGAGGAAAATAGGCGGGGTCGATGATGAAAGATTGTTTCCATTTTTGGGGGAATAGAGAAAAAGATCATAGTTTTAACACAAGGACTCCCCCATTTCAGACAGACATGAAAGGGAAATAATTGCTTAAATATTTGTGAATCTTTGGAATGCTCTTCCACAAAGTTAGAGAAATCAGAATGATATTAAATATATATGAGGATAGGTGAATTAATTCTTGATTTCAAGGGGATGAAACATTATTCAGGATGAATGAATATGGAGGTGAGGTTAATTCCAGATCAGCCATCATCTTCTTGAATGCTGTAGCCGGGATAGAAATCCGGGGTGGGGGTGGGGGGCAATCTTGTTGCCTCTTCTGAAGATATAAACGGATAATAATCAGGAAGAAATTAGATATTACTCAGTTTCAGCCAAGCAGCCTCAAGAACTCCGATTCCCTCCACTCCACCTCCACATGGCACACAGCATGCGATGATGCTGAGTGTTTTTACATTAAAAACGGGCAAAGAGAATTCACTGAAAATGCTCAACAACGTTAGCAGTATCTGAGAAGAGCAAAACAAAGTTAAGACTTCACGCCATGTGTTTTAATCAGAGCCCATCTGATGAAATATCATGATATGAAACTCCAACCCTGGTAAAAGTTTTCACAGCATCATAACGCTGTCTGCAAGGATTGTGCCTGCTTCCCCCGGCAAAGATTTTACATTTAAGTGTATATGCACTGCTCCTGTTTCCAGCTTATGCAATCTCTCGAAGTTCTCTTTCTCGATGCAAACATTTTCCGCCTGTTCATAATTCAAACGTATATTATGTGGACCAACAATTGCAGTGCTTTGAACAAAGAAAGCTCATTTTCCATGTAATCATCATATTAATCTTTCCACGTCAGTCAACATTCTGTACAATCGTTGGTGCAAGCTTTGAAATCACAGCACACAAACTCTTTGGTGGAGTCAAAGGCTGATCTGTGATATAGTTTTGGGATTTATCATTTGCACCATTTTGAATTGATTTAATAAGCATGAACTGGAATTTCATTTGACTCTTTGTGCAATTCTACCAAGCACAAACGTCATGCTCAAAAAGAAGCCTTCCTCAACGAAATAAAGCACTTTTAATAATTCAATGCATATCGAATCCTCTTTTGATTAACAAGTGCCAAAAACATTTTACACTTGCTCCTGAGTTATGTCTACTGCTTTTAAACTAAATCACGCCAATCTATCAATATTGCTTTGATCTTCTGAATTGCGAGCCATATTTGCAGTTGAATAGAACATTCAAGTTTCAGCAGCACTATCTCGATGATGAAACCCAAATGGATAATGTCAACGTGACGAGAAGATTCTATCCATTTTTAAACAGGCTGAATTTCGTCTCTTTTTTCATGTTTTTGTGTTCTGAATTCTTGAATTGACTTCACAGACCAGTTTCAAATTTTGAATTCTGCAAAACCTGTACTTACTTTCATTGTTACTAAAAGTCAAAGACTTTCAAATATTGACACACATTTCATACGGAATGTTCAAGGAACGAGAGACGCAAATTAAAGCTGATGTTTCTAATTTTATGGCTCTATCGAGCATTGCATGCATACATAAGACTGCTTGGCCACTCATTTGTCAGAGGTCACTATGTGTGGGTTTCAGTATTAATTATTTAATTATTTGGTCACGAATTCGCTGCCTGAACTTGACAAATCTTCATGGATATGAAATTAAAATATCACCAAGTTAAACACAAGGAAGTAAGCACATGGTGTTAATCTCTCTATTCTCAATTGATGCAGATTTCCATGATGTGATGTTGCTTCGTCTGCACAAAGCTCAGCCCACCACGATTCGTGCGTTAGAATGAAAGTGATTGGTTTCTCGCTCCACACGATGCAAATGAACAGAGCCTCCCGTGGTTTATAAGGTCGGTGCTCCGACACACACTGTTACACAGAACAGGTTTTAATTCCAGTATTGGTTGCGTATGAAGTTCTGTTTGCTGGTGCAGAAACAATGAATATTTTCTTGTTTTCATGCCTTTTAGCCTGGTTACCAAGTAAGTACTTTTTCTCATTGATGTTACGCATATAAGGACCATGTTCATATTATTGCAATTTCCTTGTCTGAAACTCTCCCGATGAGAAATAAATGTCATGCATTAAATATATTTTTCTCCGCACAGATGTCTTTACTGTATGGGTTGAACAAACACCGAGAACGGCAACAAAGGAGACAGGCGAATCACTGACCATCAATTGCGTCCTAAAAGATACCAGCTGTGCATTATATAGCACGGGCTGGTATTTCACAAAAAAGGGCACATCAACAAAGAAGAGCTTATCAACTAGTGGACGATACTTGGAAACAGTGAACAAGGAATCAAAGTCCTTTTCTTTGCGAATTAGTGACCTAAGAGTTGAAGACAGTGGTTCATATCAGTGTGAAGCATATAGTTATCACAGTAATAAACCTGATCTTCCACCAATACAAAAACACTTTCAGATCTTCCGTGAAGCAAATTTGCCTTGTTTTGGCTTGTCAACGCTCAACATGCACTTTGTGGCCACTGCTCATGATACAGAACAGCAGGAGTCAAGTTCTAAAAGCTAGCTAATAAAATTCAGCCGGATAATTCAGAGAAGGGGCACTTGGATATTCAGTGCAGCTGTTGAACTTACAGTAACGTGCGAGCATTTATTTTTGCACTGGGATGTATCACTGTGACAGCTGGGATGACCACAGCAATCGAGAACTCGACATCTGTAATACAGAAACTACCAGCACACATTGTTACCAGAACCGCAAACACTTTGATTTATTGGTTATCAGGATGGCCAGCTATTCTGGAGTTTGGATGGATATCAAATTTGGTTTTCTGAAATAAACGTGAGAAAGTGCACATTGGTAGGAATCCAGATTGCAGTTTGTGCATCGACTTGGTGTTTTTGTATGAATGACAATGGGAAGTTTTTACATTGCTGTGTGTGACTGTGTTACTGTGCTACCACAGTGACTAACCTGTGATTCCCGCAATACAGAAACGTCCTGCCACATGTGAATCCACTGCTCATATAAATTATTACCTGCATGCTTAAGTACCTCATGCTGAAATATTTCTTGCAACTTTTAGGGCCTGGCAACTGCTATCGACTGATTTTCATACTCCTTTAGCTGATTATTATGTGACTGTTAAAATCCTATTCACAAAGCAATATAGGTAATTATCCAGTATTTGAAGAGTGGCTGAGAATTATAAACGTGACTGGGAATACAATATATGAAGGGAGTGATTTGTGTCACACTTGCTGGATCAATCAATCAATATCCTGGAGCATTTGAAGAATCTTCACTTATTTTTGCAACAATGGATTTCTTGTGCTGGTGTGAAACAATGTGTAGCTGGGATTGCACAGTGACACAAGCCAGAGCACAAACCTCTCGGACAGTTATTCCTTTTTCTGCTTCTGATGAACATGATTCCATAATCAACTTTCTGTCATGAATGCTGTTTCATAGAATTAACATCAATTCCAATTCGTTCCATTCTGGAATTGTATACAAGTTTTACGTTGATTATAGATCAGCATGCTAACGTTTCCAATGTCACCCAAACTGGCATTGGAGATAGCGGGTATATGAATGGATTTAACTTGTTCACAAATGAATATTTGTTAATGCTGTGAATATATCTGGAAAATGGGAGAGAGGATTTGTTTTGATATATTGATTATAGGACTTCTGCTTTACTGACACTTTTTGTATGGCGTTGAATGGGAGCTGATGGACTGTGACTACTACTACGGAAGCGGCACCATTCTGACTGTGAAACCTGGTAAGTGTTCCTCTTGCTACTTATCGCTTCGATTTTGCAGTTTAGTTATTTAAAAAAAAGTTTTCTTGTTAAAACAGGCTCAACTGCACAACGTGAGGTTCAGAACATTTTCTAATCGACCTATTTTGCGTGCTGGAATTTATTGTCTTCCATTTCAAACTCATTTGCAGATTTTGTTTGAACAAATATATGCTAATATACAAATATAGACGTAAATGTAGCTGAGGACAAGCCAATAGAGAATCTAAATGTTTAACTTGCTTGGCATAGAGTATATAAGATTTTATTTGCGTTGATCATGGTTTTAGCTGTTTACGCAGGAAACTGCCCAAGTTGCGAAGCTGTACTAAGGCATGTCAGTGTGCCATTGTTAAGCAAAACCTCTAATCTGAACAAGAAATCCAAGTCTAGATTGAGGAAATCTTTCTGCTAACAGTAATGTTTCGGATTGTGTCTAAAATCAATGTTTTGATAGACAATCCTCATTATTTAACATAATTTCGATTACATTAACATTATCACAAATCAGCAAATTGACCGTCCAATTTTGAAACTGGAACAATTGTAACTCACCAAACCTGGGCTTGGTGAAGGTTGATTGGAGCTGAAATTCGTCTGCTCCAATTCCACAAAATGTGAATATTTGTGCACTGATTTTACCAGTGCCCTATATCAGACAACTAGTGGAGAGTAATTTCACTGTAATTTAGCACGAATCCAGATTATCTGAAACGTGCTCTCCCAGATACATGTTCACCTGTGGGTTGAAGTTTGTTGTGTTTAAGATGGTGTCGAAGATTTGAGAACTTTGAACCCACTACAGCTTTAGTGTAAAATGTTTACTTGACATTAAAGTGGAAATCATGTAGCCCATCTGTACGATATTAATTCCTAGAGTGGAATAGTCTTGCCTTGCTGATAATATTAATTGCTGTCCAATTCAATTCTTTTAACCACGTCAAGCTAAATAGTCTTTTGCCTTGCCCTCATGGATCCTCAGGACATCATACCGAACGAAGTAGGATCAATCAGTCGATGTGTGCACGACAGCATTGCTTTTGTGATGCAGTCACCTTGCTGTCGTATTCTTGGACAGGTATTTACGAGTCCAGGTGATAATAGGAGAACCCCAAATCAGTAGTTCATAATTGACAACAACGAACAAAAAGGGTCAGAAATCAGGTTTCACCTGACACAGGGGCAGAGATCAGAAAGTTTGTGATTTAAAAAGAAAACTTGTTTGACGATAACCCGATGTCGTGTGACTTTTGACCTTGTCCACCCAGTTCAGCACAGGCACCTCCGAACAAAAAAAATGCAGCTTTGCCGTGGTATCAATCCCACAACAGGAAGCATTCACTGCACTAAACAACTTCTGCAATTTGGGCATTTTCAGACTCATGTGTGAACATAGAAAATTATTTTCGTGCATCTCGAGGGTGCGTAGAATAGTTTGCCCCGGCAGAAGGTAGTGTTGAGGAAAGTGTTAATCCTTTTAACTGTCCATCCCCTGAGATGTGATGGCCTCAGGTTAAATCACCAACAGTCTTTTCCCTTTCATGAGAGAGCAGACCCTGTGGTCTTGTAAGAATATGTTGTCTCAGCCAATAGCTTCATTTTTTTTTCAGTTAATAGTTTCTTTGGGCATTCCATGGAATGCTGAGATGATGAAAATCGAACTTCAACTTTATTTAACTGAAATAGACGACAGAGATTTTCTGGTTTATTTTGACAGTTGTTTTCACTTATGGTAAACATTGAAAAAAAAAAATTGGATCCTGTCTATGCTAGTTGCTTTGAAATTTAAAAAAAAACCAAGTTTCCCAGCGGTATGAAGTTAATATCTACATTAATCACTATCTTCTAGCAAATTAGTGTCAGTGGTTCCAACTTGTTATTTCATTACGACGTCTGTCAGTATTTACAGAGGTCTGTCATTTTTATAGTTCTGCCAAATATTAATCACTGTAATACACCAGTTTGTCTGTGATGCATTCATTATGGGGTGTAGGTTTGCTCGCTGAGCTGTAGGTTTGATATCCAGACGTTTCATTAACTCCAAGTGAAGGAGGTCGACACTGATGATGTTACCTAGCCAGGTAACGAAACGTCTGGATATCAGACTACAACTCAGTGAGCAAATCTACACCCTAAACCTCAATTCGAGCTACAAACCTTGCGAAGTATCAATTATTTCGTGGAAATTCCTTTCCTTTCAATTAATTCTGGGAATTCTGCTTTTTAAATGAATCTTGCATGTCTAAAGTATATCTGTTTTGTAGATTTTTTTGAGAAAGGGATATGGGCTTCGCCAACTGAGGCAGCTTTCTTTTCGTTTCAACAAAGTCAGGGTACAATGCACTTTACCCTATAAGATATGGTGTAAACTGACTCCGTTCTTCATTATGATTTCGCAATTCTATTGTAGTTATTGGCAAGTTGTACCAAACCCATCGTTCAGTCCGACATGCAGTTTTATAAAAAAAAAAGTTACAACCTCTAGCTGCTCGACAGGGTTCATTCATTCTGCCTTTCCTTGACTGTCTTTCATATTACTGGGAAATTGTATCCGAACTTCATCTGATTTACATTTTTTTAATAGACCTAATCATGCCATATCCACGTACATATGCAGCATTCAAGTATCAATTCTGTCAGGAGGGCTACAAAACCATTCCGACAAAGGCAGTTTTCCATTCCAGGGAATTGTCAGGTAACCCTTATCTGAAAAGCCTCTGATGCATTCACATCTCATGTAACTGAGATGACCAATCAGAGGCACCACACAGTCCAGGAGGAATCTTTTATGTGCCTAGTTTATCTGAAAAAAAAGCTTCTGCACATTCCCGTCCAGTTTCCCATTTGACAAATCACATCATTGTTTTAGTTTTCTTAATTATTTGCTGGCCAGATGTGCTAATGTCAAGTGATCCATCCTTTTGGACACCATCATCTTTCTGCAACTCAGAGTTGCACAAAATGTCATCATTTTGATTGTTCTTTTCTGTTCCTTTTGCTAGATATTCATCCCTTTCACCAAATTACTACATTGCAAGTCATTTTCCGTGTTCTTATTCACACATGTCAAGATATTCTTGTAGTTTAATTGGCCCTCTGATGACTTAATGCCTCTTTTTATTTTTGAGAGTTTGTTATGTTTGGCAAACGAAGCATGTCCCACTTAATCCAACACATAAATTACGAACAGTTGCAATTCCTCCAACAGTCCCTCTGGCACACCACTTGCCAACCTTAGGATTACTCCTGCACACCTACTGTCACTTTCAGCTATTCTCCTGCCCATTTCAGTATTGTAAAGTCCTCTGTCTTTCATTACCACTATCAACTTTGATTTGGCATTTAATTGAATATTTACGGGAACTCACCACGCACTGCAAGCGACGATTTCCCTTTTATCCAGTAGATTTCTTAAACATGATTTCCCGTTCATAAAGCCGTGATTTCTTTGAACTTGTCCAGTTGCATCTTATTTTAAACAGCTTCTAACATTGCAAACTGACTTGTGCCATTTCTTGCTCGCTGTCTCAAAATGTTTTGATAAACTTGTTAAATGTGATGCGTTGCTATTCTAAATGATTTTCCCAGCATTGGAGATGATTTGCAACATTCAACACAAAATGTCAGTTCTTTGAATGACATTTTCACTTTGGACGCAGGGATAATGTCACGAGGGGACAGGCAGGTCTCGGCCCGCAGCTGCAACTATTTAGGCAGGACCGTTTCTCTGTTGCATGTCATTTCCCTGCTTTTGCCCTTCATTCGAATTGCCGTTTTATTGCATTTTCTAGAATGCTGCTTGTATTCTCTGTCATGAAAACTGTTGGAAAATAAGTGTTCTATTTATTTCTTCTCTGCTGCGTTTGACAGCATGATTTGTCAAACATTCATTTTTTGCATGACTAACTTTCACTTTGTAAATTATTTTATTTTCGAAAAAGTTACAGGACCTCGTCCTCTCTCTTTCTTTTAACTCACTGGTTAGCTTCCTATCATATTCTGATTATGCAATCTTTCTTTCTTAATTTTCAGACATTTCATTTCCGAACATTTTAATATTCTGTCTAATTTTCTGACTTACCATCTATTTATCCACAATCACACACGTTTTCCTGAATGTAGATATTATCGTAAACCACATAAACCAGTTCTGAAACTTGGAATATTCCTTACTCTTTGGAATGTACCTATTTAAGTGATCTGAAATGTCTCCTTACATGTTTGCCACTTTATCATGTTCGAATTCTCCTCCATCTGATTTTCCAGTTCACTTCAGCCAGCTCTGATTTCGTGTCCACAGAATATGATTTTTATTTAAAAAAAGAACCGTTGTCTATCTCTCACATTGATTGTATTATGCAATGGAGTTATTGTTGCTGATCCATAAGAGCGCCTTTCCAATGAGATAATGAGTTAATCCAATTTCATTCCACCATTGCAGGATGTTCAATATAGGTTGAAAACTTGCGATTCGAATGAATGATTGCAAGATCTATTTTGATGAGCTGTCTTTGCCCATCTAACTTTCGCAGTTATTTTACAGATAATTGCTTGCATAATGATTTTTTGATTTTCTGACAAGCTGTTGCAATGTCTTCCTTTATGTTCTCCCTATTATATTGTTACACATGTTGACCCAAACAATGCTCCCACAAATGACTTCTTGAAATGGCAATTTCTCAGCTTTACTCAAACCCATTCCACGGGCTGCTTTTCTGAAATGGGGTCACCCCTCTCCCTTTCATAAAACAAGAACAGCAAACTCTGAAGAAATTCAGCCTTCCTGGAAGCATTGGTGGAGAGAAAGAGACAGAATATGCCTCCAGTCTGATGTGACTCTCTGAATGAACTGTAGAACTTGTATAGGTTTCCTACCCCACCCCTCCCCGTCATTTCTACATCATCTGCACGAATCCAATCTATATCATCTTGTGGGAAGGATAATGTTGAAGGCCAAGAGTAGTTTCATCATCTATTGGCCTCTGTATATGCTAACTGTCAGCATGGACCTCACTAATGGCAATTCGAACTAATGTAACTCTGTTACTTGCTGAAAACTATCACAAATTGATGCTTTCGCACCGCATGACGGAGAAGACATAAGCATATGCGTGAGAACATCAGTGTGCAGGTGGAATCAGTTATTATGTAGGGTATGTTGTTCCCAAGACTGATATACATCGTCATTGCCATGGATGTTATTTATAACATTTGATATCTAAATTTACAGCAAAATGATGCAGTTTGTTGACAGTGTGCTTGCTGGAGAGCACGGAACAGTGGTCATGTGTAAAAGATTCAAAGAATGTAATCAACTCAATATTTCACTCGCGGGTTGATAGCTGCTGCATTCGTGTATTATTTCATTATAAAATTTCACATGCGATATCTTCTCGTGTTATTGATGACGTGACTGTTGAGTATTGGCAGACATTGGGGATTGATTAGAAGTCAGCAATAGCCCAGTTCATAAAGCAAGAGATTGTTAATCTCGGGCTTTTGTAATAGCAAAACCATGGCTGTCGTTGAATTTGAACAAATGGAAGAGAAAATAAATTCAAAAGTATTGTCTGACTTTGAGATGAATCGTTGATGGAGGAACAAGAAGTGCAATTCAGGATCTGGGCAGCAGAGCTCAGATCAGATTTACTTGAAAGATTTTGAAGATGGGATCCCAGCATTGAGAATTGCAGAATAATCTAGAATACCTTTGAAAAGCTTGGAATTTCTGGTCACAGGTCAGCTGAGGTATTTTCGAGAGAGTAATTGATTTGATGGAACAAGCAGGTATTCCTGCTGATGGCTGTATTAAGTAGTCTGGTGAGTATAACACGGTCACGAGTAAACACCAAATTGTGAACAGTGTAGTCAGCTGCATTGGTGTAGAACATATTTGTTCACGTTAGCGGTGGAAAGGGATAGATATATAGGCCAGGAGTCATATCTGGGTAGAAGCAACTTTGATGCGATTAGGCAAGATTTAGGAAGCATAGGATGGGGAAGGAAACTGCAGAGGACCAGCACAATTGAAATCTGGAGCTTATTCACGGAACAGCTACTGTCTGCCCTTGTTAATTATGTACATGTCAGGCAGGATGGAAGTTGTCGGGCGAGGCAGCCGTGGTTAAGTAACGAATTTGAGTCTCTTGCCAAGACAAAGAAGAGGCTTATGTTGGGATGAGACGTGAAGTCTCAGTTGGAACACTTGCGAGTTACAAGTTAGCCAGGAAAGACTCAAAGAGGGAGCTAAGAAGAACCAGGAGGGTACATGAGAGGTCATTAGCGGATAGAATGAGGGAATACCCTGAGGCTATCATTCGGTATATCAGGACTAAAAGAGTGACGAGAGTAAGATTAAGGCAATGAAAGGTAGGAGTGAGAAGTTGTGAGTGGAGTCAGAGGAAATAGAGGAATGGCTAAATGAATCTTTTCCGTCAATCTTCACACAGGGAAAATACCATGTTGTTGAGGAGAATACAGAGATACAGGCCACTAGCCTAGATGGGATTGCGGTTCACAAAGAGGAGGTGTTTGCAATTCTGGAAAGTTTGAAAATAGATAAGTCCACTGGGCCTGATGGGATTTATCCTCGGATTCCCTAGGAAGCCGGAGAGGGGAGTGAAAAGCCTTTGGCTTTGATCCTGGTGTCTTAATTATCTACAGGAATAGTGCCAGAAGACTGCAAAGTAGCAAATGTCGTTCCCTTGTTCAAGAAGATGAGTACAGTCAACTCTGGTAATTGTAGAGCAATGAGCATTAGTTCGTTTATGGGTGTAGTGTAGGAAAAGATGGTTAGAGATAGAATGTATAATCATCTGGAGTGGATGAAGTTCATTAGGGACAGTAGATACGGTTTTGTGAAGGGTAGGACATGTCTCACAAATCTTACTGAGCGCTTTGAGAAAGTGACAAAACAAGTGGATGAGGGTAAAGCGTTTGACGTGGTGTTTTTGGATTTCAGTAAGGTATTTGATAAGTTTCCCACGGGAGACTATTTCAGAAAATGCAGAAGCATGGGATTGATGGTGATCTAGTGGTTTCCATAAGAAATTGACCAGATGAAAACAGACAGAGGTTGGTGGTTATGAGAAATATTCGTGCTGGAGTTCATTTAATAGTCGTGTATCACGACGATCTGTTTTGGAGGCACTGCTGTTTGTCATTTTTATAAATGACCTGGACGAGGGTGCAGAAGGATGGGTTAGTAAGTTTGCGAATGAAACTAAAGTTGGTAGAGTTGTGGATAATGATTAAGGATGTTGTGGATTGCATTGAGACATAGATAAGCTGCCGAGTTGGGCTGAGAGATGGAAAATGGAATATAATGCTGAAAAGCGTGAGGTGATTCACTTTCGAAGGAGTGACAGGAATGCAGAGCACTGTGTTCATAGCAATATTCTTGGTACGTGTGGATGCACAGAGAGATCTTGGTGTCCATCTCCGCACATCTCTGAAAGTTATCAACCAGGTTGATGGGTTTGTTAAGAAGGCATACAGTGTATTAACTTTTATTAGTGGAGGGATTGAGTTTCGGAGCCAAGAAATTATGCTGCAGCTGTGTAAAACTCTGGTGCGGCCGCACTTGGAGTACTGTGCAGAGTTATGATCACTACATTCTAGGAAGGATGGAAAGAGTTCAGAGGAGATTTATTAGAATGTTGCCTGGTATGGAGGGAAGATCTTACGAGGGAAGGCTGAGGGACTTGAGGCTGTTTTCTTTCCAAAGAAGAAGGTTGAGAGGTGACTTAATTGAGACATATATGATAATCAGAGTGTTAGACAGGGCGAATAGTGAGAGCCTTTTACCTTGGATGGTGACGGCTAGCACAGGGGACATAACTTTACATTGAGGAGTGACAGATAAAGGACAGACTTCAGAGATATTTTCATTATTCAGCGAATAGTAGGGGCATGAAACGGCCTGCGTGCAACAGTAGTAGAATCGCCAAAGTTAAGGGTATTGAAATGGCCATCGGATAGACATATGAATGAAAATGGAATAATGTAGGTTAGATGGGCTTCAGAACAGTTTTACAGATCGGTGCAATATCGAGAGATGAAGGGCCTGCATTGCACTGTAATATTCCATATTCTATGTTGTATAAAAAGAAAATGTGGTCTCGTTCCCTGACAGGAATGCTTAAATTTACGAGATCCAATCAAAAATTAAATGGAAAGAAATCCATTTGTCTGTATTGAGAGCACAGGGAATTGTTTTTGAAAAGAAAAACGTCCAAATTAAGGGAAATATTAAGCGATGTCTTTTATGATCAAGATAAATGTTAGGTTCAAGGAATTTGGCTCCAGAAGGAGGGAAGTTCACAGAAGCAGTGTGTACATTATGCAACACCAAGGCGCGAAACATTTTGAAAGGTAATTTTAGGAAAAAAATGAGGTTGTGGGAATTAAGAATAAGATGTCGGCTTTAAAATAGGCGTGAACTGTTCATTTCTACTCCCTGGTGAAATTCTGACAACTGTGATAGAAATCACAGTTCGACGATGGGGAATTGATCTATGTGTGCTGCCAAACTGTACAACGTGTTGACAAGAACGGGGAGGAACAGTCTGAGGATTCGAGCTGGACCATTTAGGAGAAATTTGAGAAGACATTTGTTCACCTAAAGAGTGGTGAGAATGTGAATTTCATTACCACAAGAAGTAGTTGATACTAATATATTGAATGTGCAAAACAAGGGGTGAGACGTAGCACTTGGAGGGAACAGGATAAAATGTTGTGGGGGAGAAAGCAGGATTAGGCTCTTGATTTGGACCATTAGTAGGACCATGAAGGATGTCAGAGCTGGCTCGAAGGTCTGACTGGCATGCTCCTGTTCCTATCTTCTATGTTTCCATTTTTTGATATAGTGGGGAATTTACTTGAGTAAAGAAACATTTTGCTCCCTCAAGTACTTGAACAAGGCCTCCAGATTCCTTTTGTCTCTGGTGTGTAAACGCACTTCTGTTGACTTGTCAAAACCACAATGATATCAAAATGAAAAGCTTTCTCAAAGTTATTTCCTGATTATTCATGAGATCAAATTGCCTCGTTTGGAAGTAACGTAAAACAGATTATTGGAAATAAATCATTAATATTTCAAGACGTGGTTTTTGTTTTAACATAGAAAGAAATGCTTTAATAAGTAGATGGGACAAGGTTTAGGGAGCCGTATACAGAACGTCGAGTCTCGGAGGCTGAAAGGACATTGATTAGTTTTTGGACAGTTGAAATGAGGAATTCTTCAGAGGCGAGTGCATCAACACAAATGTCTCACACGATTTCAGCTGGAGGAAATGTTAGAGTTAGAGTTCAGTGAAGCCATTGAGAGGTTGAGGAAAAGGAAGAGAATTCTGAAATCGAGGGATTGCTTGACATGACGAACTTACATCACAAAGCAGAGAGCCGGTCCTACGTACTTGGCCTGAGGTTAAGATATTGGCAGAAGGCGATTAGAAGACCCAAAGTTAGAAAGTGGGAGTTTGGCCAGGGATGCATTTTCTAGATTGTACAAATTTGTCTTCATGTTTGAGCAGTAGATAAGCTCACCGTCAAATCAGACAGTGAAGTTAGATATAAAAATAGGCTGTCTTAACGAGGAAGTTGAGTGGTGACCATTAGGAGGTATATAAAATCATGAGAACAATGTAAAAGGTAAATATCAAAGTACATTCCCGAAGGGATATGAGTCCAAATCTAGAATGGAAAGTTTTAAGGTGAGATGGAAAAGATTTAAAGGAATCTGCGGTTCAGGTTTTTTTTTCTGCACAGAGCGTGGTGTGTATATGAAATGACCTTCCAGAGAAAGTGGTAGAAGTGGTATTGTAACAAAATTTAAATGATTTTTGGAAGGTAAATGAAGAGGAAATGTTTGTAGAATATGGACCAAGTACCAGCAAATGAAGAAGGCACTTGGAATGCTTTCCGTTATTGGTCAGTGCACTGAGTATGAGTTGGTAGGTCATGTGACAGCTGTACACGATATTGCTTCGGCCGCTTTTGAAATATTGTCTGTAGTGCTGGTCTCTACAGCTTTCGGATGAACGTTCTGAAAATTGAAAGACTTCAGAAACGATTTACAAGGAGGTTTCTCGGGTTGAAGGATTTGAGCTATAGGA